>NW_023995485.1:0-95000 GCF_015586225.1 Lucilia sericata | reverse complement strand
TTCAGTTCTAGTTCAGTTCTAGTTCAGTTCTAGTTCAGTTCTAGTTCAGTTCTAGTTCAGTTCTAGTTCAGTTCTAGTTCAGTTCTAGTTCAGTTCTAGTTCAGTTCTAGTTCAGTTCTAGTTCAGTTCTAGTTCAGTTCTAGTTCAGTTCTAGTTCAGTTCTAGTTCAGTTCTAGTTCAGTTCTAGTTCAGTTCTAGTTCAGTTCTAGTTCAGTCTAGTTCAGTTCTAGTTCAGTTCTATTTCATTCTAATTCAGTTTTTCTAGTTCAGTTCTAGTTCAGTTCTAGTTCATTTCTAGTTCATTTCGAGTTTCAGTTGCTAGTTAGTTCAGTTCCTAGTTCAGATTCTAGTTCAGTTTCTAGTTCAGTTTCTAGTTCAGGTCTAGTTCAGTTCTAGTTTCAGTTCTAGTTCGTTCTAGTTTCAGTTCTAGTTCAGTTCTAGTTCAGTTCTAGTTCAGAGTTTTCGAGTCAGTTTCTAGTTCAGTTCTAGTTCAGTTCTAGTTCAGTTCCTAGTTCAGTTTCTACTCAACTTTTATTTAACACGCGTTTCTTATTTTCCCCTATTTCAGGGCGATGACAAATCCGACTTTTTATTTGCCAACAATCCCTTTTCCTGGACCGGCGAAAAATGGAAGGAAAGACGAGCTGAAATTACACCAGGGCTCACCATCAGCCGAGTAAGTATAACAAATTAGATATAAAAAAGAAACGCAATACTAAAAAGCTTTCATTAAGGTAAAAACTGTATATCCCATCACCAAAAGAGTTTGTAAAAATATGACCAAATATATAGAAGAACAAATAAAAATCGGTGCCAAAGAGGGAATCGAAGCTAAAGATGTAAGTATTAGCAAACATTTAAAATAAATTCTAAATTAAATTAATGTTTCCATTTATCTAATCATAGCTCAGTTTACGCTTCACATCGGAAGTAGTTACCGATTGTGTTTTGGGTCTAGAGGCTAAAAGTTTTGAACCAAAACCTTCACCCATTATGACAATGATTACCCAAATATTTGAACAGAACCTAATTTTTATATTCTACACTATATTGTTGGGTTTATTCCCCTCACTAAGTAATTACTTTAAAATACGTTTCTTTCCCAAAAAATCCGAAGAGTTTTTCATCAAGATTATGCAAGATTCTATAGAAATGAGAAAATCACAAAAGAAACAAGGTGTCAATGAAGATCGTATAGATTTTATGAATTATATTTTACAGCTGCAAGAGAAAAAGAATCTGGCGACTATAGATTTGGCCGCTCACACTATGACATTTTTATCGGATGGTTTTGAGACAACCGGTTCGGTTTTATCACATACATTATTGTTGGTAAGTTTGGATGTTATTTTTTTTTTTTAAAGTTTACTTTACTAATGAGGTTTATTGGAAACAAAAAAAAACTTAGTTGGGCCGTGATTTGGAAAGACAGCAGAAATTGCGCCAGGAAATTTTAGATACTATAGGTGTTAATGGTGATTTTGATAAAATGATGGAATTGCCTTACTTAGATGCTTGCATTCATGGTAATTGATATTTAAAGTTGAAATTGTTTTATAAGAAATTTTATTTTTGTAAGTGTTTACAGAATCCATACGTCTGTTCCCTCCCGGTTTCTTTTCCAATAAACTTTGCACCGAACCTATTGAGTTGACCAATAAAAATGGCAAATCTTTAGTTGTGCCCAAGAATACTGTGGTAGTTTTACCTTTACATGCTGTAATGGTAGATGGCGATTATTATACAAATCCCAATGATTTTGAACCTGAACGTTTTCTTGAGGAAAATGGTGGCCTTAAGAAATATAAAGATTTGGGTGTTTATTATGGTTTTGGTGAAGGACCTAGAGCTTGTTTAGGTATTTTGCAGATATTTTTAGTTTATTATTATGTTTTTATATTTATTTCTTTAACAAGGTATGCGTTTTGCTTTGGCCCAACTTAAGAGTGCTTTAGTTGAAATTATACGCCAGTTTGAAGTAAGTGTTAATCCGAAAACCCGCAAAGATAATGAATTGGATCCCAAATATTTCTTATCACGTTTAAATGGTGGCATTTGGTTGGATTTTAAAAAAATTTAATAGATAATAACAATATAATGTTAAACATAAAAATTAATAACAATTTATTATTGTATTAAATTCCCTAATATAAAGTTTATGACCCTAACTCAAATCCCTATTGGTTAAAATAGCTTTTTTTTGTAAGTGATTTCTTTTGTTCTTATCTATTTATACACACAATAATTTTCTCACAAATATAATATTTATTTAAATTTCTATTCTATATTTGGTGTACATAAACAAAATATGCTATATTTCTTAAAAGTTCAATTGTTTAATTGAAAATAATTGCTGTAATAACTTTTAAATCTAAAAGCTTTTTCTAAAAAAAGCTTTCATACAAGACTCAAATTTATGCTGGGTACTCAATTTCAAAAGTATATTTAAACTCGTAAAGAACGGTTGTCGCTATTGTCCCATAGCCTAAGAAGTGTTTTAGTTTGAAAGAAAAAAAGGAAGCATTTCCAAAATGCTCCTTACTATACTAACAGTGATCTTGGGTCTAGTCCTATTATTTTATATATTTCTAACCTGGAACTTTAGCTATTGGAAAAAACGTGGCATTAAAGGTCCAACGCCGAAACCTTTTGTGGGTAATTTCCCCAGTGTTTTTACACAAAAAAGACATTTAGCCGAGGATATTAAAGAAATTTATGAGTATGTTGTAATTTTAAAATTAATAAATTTTATTTATTAGTTTTCCACTTCAAGTACATTGTGTAATGTTGTATCTTTTCTATAGATCTTATAAAAATACCGATAATTTTGTTGGTGTTTTCAATTGCCGTTCTCCTCAATTGCTTATTACTAATGCGGAATTGGTTCGTCGTATTTTAGCTACCGATTTTAAACATTTTCATGACAATGAAGCTTCAACATTTGTAAGTATATGTTATTTGAATGTAAATTAATTGAAATATTTCCTATTGTATTCTATTGACACCTGTTTAAGCTAAGAAAACACAAATAGAATTGACCACACCTTGATTATCAATGAAACTTTGTAAATTGGAAGGTTCGCAAGGATATTGTAAGAATGCAAATCTTATTTTTTCGCAACGCTTCTGGGATAAGTTAGTTGTTGTTCTTTCAAAATATCTGCTCAGAGAGTAGTTGTAAGGGATCAATTGTAAAGCTGGTAGAATTTTATATTCACTCTCACCTGAGTTGATATATTCCAGATATGATGAAAACAAAGTCGCTGTTATGCTTCTCCGATTGATATATCTTCCGAGTGAGAGTGAATATCCGGATGATATCAATGATATCAATCAATTGTCGTTAAAGTATAGAAACACAACATCGAGAGTATTTTGTTTTTCATTAAGACCTAGACCGATAATTCTCGAATATAAGTAAAATTGATCCGTCTAGACCCCTGATCGGCAAAGAGCTTTGTTAAGAGCTTTCTTGCACTCTTAATTTCTCACGCATGTATGCTTACACATGTATAAAGAACTGTAAAAACCAGTAAGAGATCTTATTTTTTACTCTCTGCCCATGTAGGGTCTAGACCATTTAATCATTGACAGATACACATTTCAAAAACGTTTGCAAATTATAAAATTTCTTATGAAAGTTTAAGTTGTGTCGCGATACAACAAAGTGGAAGAATGTAACTCCTTTAACCCCTTCCGACTTTTTTTCTTTGGCGTTATAATAAGCCAACAATGTTAGAAAGCAATATTCGACATATTCGCGTGTTTGAATCGTAGAAAAATTGAGTTTAGCCTATTTACTCGTATCACCCTCGTTTGACAGACATTTGAATGATATCGCTCAAAATAAAGCTAAAGCCATATTCTGTATGAACAATGAAACCATTTTATATTAAATTAATTAGCGTGCTGATAGGACGCTAATTAATTTAATATAAAATGCGTTTAGAGTATTTCTGTACGAAGGACCACCGAGCTTTGTCTTCCACTAATAGTACAGTTTTCTATACGATCAATGACTCGGACAATATTGTGAATGTGTTAATCGTTTCTGGATTAGTGGAATAGCATCGGTCTTTGACAGCACAGAATAAAATTGTGGACATTTAAGTCAAATGTTGAAGGGGGCTTGGTATAGGGGCTATGGTGAAATAAGACCCTATAATTATAAAATTCATGAGGGTCATCAAGGCTAGTATAGAACTTGATTTTACAGCTTTTTCACGAGATACGAGTATATTAAACATAATTATGAACTTAAGAGCCCTATTCGACGGGTTCAATTGTATGGGGACTAGGTGAAATAATGGACCGATGTTAACCATTTTCTATAGCTTTGAGATATTCTATTGTCAGACGGCTGATAACACAATTAACGAACTTATTGCACAAAAGATCAAATGTTTGATGAGCTGCATGAATGAAACCTAATATTATTTCGTAATCATGGCTCTAAATTTTCGGTAAAAATGGGCTAATAATAACACCACTCCAAAATGCACACCAAACTATCACACTCTGCGAATTCATTGGCTTCTTGACAACGACGTGCGGGTTTTTCGATCCCGATGAAAATGCGTTACGACAGAAAATGAGATTCGATTGGACCCTATGTAAGGTCCAAACTGAGAAGCCGAAACAAAGTCGTTTAACTTATAGTGCTGAGTCGATAGGATCTTGTAAGGGCATAATTTGAAAACTTTTTGGAAAATTCCCATCATGAAAGTGCTTAAAAAGCCGACATGTTGCGGTCGAGGGAGTTGCCCTGGTATTAAGTTGCACGCTTTCGGTCACAGTTACCAAATTGTCGTCAGTATGCACCGTACGACGGTGGGTATCATGAGTTGCACAAACACATTAAACAAACTTACTCAGAGCATTCGACCTAGAAAATTGGACTGAGTTCGATAAGAGAACATATAGCTAATAAACATTTTTGACAGATAATAAGTAAAAGTTAGAATCAGATCTAAAGTTTTTCTATGATCACTAATTCCCATAATATTTCTACTGATTATCTAGGTTGATAAAAATTCGGATAGTATATTTTCCGAAAATCCTTTTGTATTAACTGGCGAAGATTGGAAAGAAAGAAGAGCTGAAATAACTCCAGGTTTCACACAAAATCGAGTAAGACCAGACAAATGAAATAAAATTATAACTAAACAAGATAATAAAATATAACAATTTTAGATCAAAACAGTATTTCCGGTAACGAAAAAAGTGTGTAAAGTATTAACGGACTATATAGAAAAGGAAACCAAATTGGGACCCAAAGATGGTATTGATGGCAAAGATGTAAGTTTTAATACAAAAGTTAGCTTTAAAAGACTTTTATGAAATCTATATTTCATTCTCTTTATTACAGCTTAGTTTACGTTTCACCTGTGAAGTGGTTAGTGATTGTGTTTTGGGTTTACAGGCCAATAGTTTTACCGATAGTACAGCGCCCATTTTCGATAATGCCAAGAAATTGTTTGAACAATCTTTCATTTTAATATTGTACATGACTTTGGCTGGTTTAATACCCTCCTTAACAAAAATCAAAAAATTACGTTTTGTACCCAAACCCATAGAAGACTTTTTCGTAGATTTAATGAAAAACTCTCTGAGTATGAGAAAAGCTCAACGTGAAAAGGGTGTCAATGAGGATCGTGTTGATTTCATGAACTACATGTTGCAGTTGCAAGAGAAAAAGAATCTAACAATTACAGAAGTGACAGCGCATACCATGACATTTTTAGTGGATGGTTTTGAAACTACGGCCAGCGTATTATCGCACTGTTTATTGTTGGTATGTATTTTAGGGGGGAGATCGCTTAGTGTGAATATGATTTCAAATTAATAATCAAATGTGTTTTTTATATTTCCATATTTTATTATAATCACAGTTGGGTCGTCATACCGACAAACAAGAGAAATTACGTCAAGAAATTTTAGAAAAATTAGGTCATGATAGTGATTTTGACACCATTATGGATTTGGAATATTTGGATGCTTGTATACATGGTAAATTACAAAAAAAAATAAGACATTTTTGGGACAACAAGTAATACTTTTATATAATTTTTTATATAGAAACTCTGCGCCTTTTTTCCCCTGGCTCATATTCTACTAAGTTGTGCACTGAACCCATTGACTTGGTAAATAAAGATGGCAAATCTTTACATGTACCTGTGGGTGCCAGAGTAGTTTTGCCCATATATGCCATTATGACAGATGAGGAAAACTATAAGAATGCCGATGTTTTCGAACCGGAACGTTTTTTGAATGGTGGTTTGAAAATGTTTAAGGATAAAGGTCTTTTTTATGCATTTGGTGATGGACCACGAGTTTGCTTGGGTGAGAAAATTTCAGTTTCGAAATCGAAATTTAATTTTAAACAAAAAATCTTTTTTCTTTTTAATATTTTTAGGCCAGCGTTTCGCTTTAACCCAAATGAAAGCTGCCATGGTGGAAATTGTGCGTAAATATAAAATTCATGTGAATCCCAAGACTCGTAAAGATAATAAACTCGATCCCACATATTTCATTCTGCGCTTAGATGGTGGCATTTGGTTAGATTTTGAAAAGTTGTAATAGATTTTAAGTATTGTCATTATATACTCACAAAAGTAAAAGTTAAATTACAAATTACTTATTTAATTTTAATTTACAATAAAAAATTGTACATTTATTTAATGGGATACTTACATATCAGTGGGATATATGTATACATATGTATGTATGTATTTATACATACATATGTTAATTTAAATCAAACATTGTATTACTATTCAAGTTCTGGGTCATACACAATTTAATTAACCCCACAAGCTCAATTTTTCAGTTATGACAGTATTAGCAAAATGAGAGAGCGATAAGATCACTGTATGATAAAAGTTTGTTGTAAAAGCTCTTATAAAATGTATACCTGATCAGTGCATAAACTTTAAAGAAAGTTTGTTCAAAAAGCTTTATTTGAAATTTTACCTCAAAAAAAAAGTTACATTTAAAAATGCAACACCCTTAGGATTTTAATATATGAATTTGGGAAGGCCACAAATATATGGAGTCAGAACTTTCTGAATCGATACTTCTTAATGAGAGCTAGGGACTAACTAACTAACTAACTAACTAACTAACTAACTAACTAACTAACTAACTAACTAACTAACTAACTAACTAACTAACTAACTAACTAACTAACTAACTAACTAACTACTAACTAACTAACTAACTAACTAACTAACTAACTAACTAACTAACTAACTACTAACTAACTAACTAACTAACTAACTAACTAACTAACTAACTAACTAACTAACTAACTAACTAACTAACTAACTAACTAACTAACTAACTAACTAACTAACTAACTAACTAACTAACTACTAACTAACTAACTAACTAACTAACTAACTAACTAACTAACTAACTAACTAACTAACTAACTAACTAACTAACTAACTAACTAACTAACTAACTAACTAACTAACTAACTAACTAACTAACTAACTAACTAACTAACTAACTAAGTAACTAAGTAACTAAGTAACTAAGTAACTAACTAACTAACTAACTAACTAACTAACTAACTAACTAACTAACTAACTAACTAACTAACTAATTAACTAACTAACTATCTATCGACATGGAATCTATGTATATAAAAGAGTAGCGTTACTGACTGACTGATTCATTCGCACAGCCCAAACGACTGAACCTAGAATCATGAAATTTTGACAGTAGACGTGTTTTTTGGTTATGTAGATCCACTATGGAGGGATTTTTGGAAATTTGTACATTTAGGGTTAAAAAAAGGAGACTCCTGTTTCGTACTTTTTAAAATTTAGTCCTTTTTGGGTGTAAGGGAGAAAACTGTATTTTTGGTACTTTTTTTTTATCACATTAAGAAAACTTTTTGATTTATTGAAGTATTCCTATTAGATTACGGACTAACTCTGTAATATTTATTGAAACAAAATGGTTGTTTCCCAAAAAGGGGAAAAACGACAAATTTAATTTTATTCTCACATAAAATAAGCTATTGGTATATGGTTTTGGAATTCGAGTACTAAGGCCTATATAGGACCAGATTCGAGTAAATTGTTTGGTACCTTTTTGAAAGCAAACGGAACGGAACATTTTGTAAACTTAATTCTCAAAAAAGTATATTTCTAAGATAAAAGAGGAAAAATTGTACTATTTTGATTAGTACTTTCAATTAGGGTGGAATTTATTTCACCTTTGGTACTTTTTCTTTCTTCAAATGATACTCTGTATGTTTTATAATATGAATTCAAAACACATGATTATTAAAGATACACGGTCCTCATTGAATAAGATTCTTTAAGAGAGAACTTTTTAGTACCTTTTGGTTTCTCTATAATGGTTAACCGGAACACATGATACACGGTCCTTATTAAATGTTAATTTATTGAGAGAGATTTTTGTACTTTTTCGTTTTTCCGATATTTTTACGATATTGAACATAGAAATAAAAAATTTTAAATGTAGGGACCTTAGTGCATGAGAATCTACTGAAAGGGACTTTTGGTACTTTTGCATTCATCAAATTATATTTTTTGAATTGAACGTAAAAAACTAAAACAAAACTAATTTTAATTTTAATCAATTTTAATTTTCTATAAAAGTAAACAAAATTTTAATGTATTTAATTTTGGTTAGGGTAGCGAAGCACCCAGGGTATACTAGTAGTTCATATATTCATCAATTTTATATGGAATATACGTACATTGACTTATCTGTCAACGTATGCTTACTATATATTCCAGATACCCTAGGTTAGTTTTATGATTTCAATAAGAATTCTAATGTTTGTGCTTTTATCATTAAATAATAATTTAAAAAGCTTTTCTTTTTATTAACAACAAAACATCGTTTGTGGCAAACATTTCTTATTTAGAACTTTTATAATTTTTTTCACTAATATTTTAAAATTCAAACTTGTCGTTAAAAATGCTTACGAGTAGGTGTTTTTCTGATAGTGTTGAAATTAATTAACAATTAGTATTAATGTAAATGTTAATATTTTACTTTAGAGCCTACAAAAATACAGATTATTTTATTGGAGTCTTTAATAGCCGCTGCCCTCAATTAATGATTCTTAGTCCCGTAATGATGCGTCGAGTTTATGTGACAGATTTTAAACATTTTCATGATAATGAAGTTTCAACATTTGTAAGTATTTATTTATATATTTAAACACAAAGACAAATTTTGAAATAATTTTGAAAAAATTACTTCGTGTAGTCAAATTTTCCCCCTTTTTTGGACAGACATTATTTAAGTCTAAAAACCAAATTATAATCATTATAGTAATCAAATACATTTTCGTTGATGTTTGTTTCTATACCCAGCAAAAACTTAGAAAATATATTTTTAAATCATTATTTTAACACTGTGATGACATTGGAGGCAAAGTACTTACCACGCTCGCTTACGAATATGGAGTTAGGTAAGTACTTATTGCGAACGACTGCAAATAAGTAGTTAAATTATGTAAATTGTTTAGTTTTTGTAAAAAACTACATTCAATAACTATATACTTAAGTATATAGTTATTTGTACGTCATTAATAGACTGCTTCTAAGTAATGTAGGCGGTATGTATTAGTCATAGTTCATTATCATGTTTTTGCTGGGTATTTGTTTATTAAATTTACCAAAAACACTATAACACTGTTGCTTTATAAAGACCGGCGTTTATTTATTTATTAAAACATCTATTCTTAAATCAAATAAAATATTATCATTTTGTAACAACGTAGTTTTCTTACTTTGTATAACAAATTAAAAATTCATTTAATTTTATTATACAGTAGAATATTAATTATTTAAAACAAAACTTATAATATAAAAGAAAACAAACAATTATTAATGATCTAATAGTTTGGAGTAGTGATTCTTAAATGGGTTTTTGGGAAATCTGTATACAAAATGGGAAATTATTAAGATGACAATTTTAATTTTCTTATCAATTCTGAAACATTAAAAAGTATTTTTTTTTAAATTGTAATCTTGTTTAAAAATTAAGTCTTGTCAGATAATAGCTATTGATAGTAACAAATTTCTAAACGATGTTAGCCTATTCGGCTTGACTGAGGTTTATAAATTGTGATCGATTTCAATAAATCTTTTTTTAAGTTTTACAATCACGTTGTGTTTTGTTTCTTATTATAAACAATTTTTAACCGGTTATTAGAAATTTTCATTTAAGAAAATTATACACTTGAAAACAAACCTATTGTTATTATAGACGGATAAACATACATTTACATATTTGGCTTGTGTCTAAATCAGTGATCGGCACACAGAGAACAATGACCTTTTACTTTCTACAATGCACAGTGTCACATTTAGTACATTCTGGTACCACAAAAGTCTAATTTTAGAAGTATAGCCTTCATATTAGATATGTTCTTCTGGACTTTTAAGTTTTCACCCAAAATATCAAATTTTGGTAGGAAATTAAAGTGATCACAGATTTTCATTGTTTTTGCTCTAGCGCCTCGAGTTTAGCTAGAAAATGGACTTTTATGTTTTCTCTTAAAAAATCGATTTTTGGTGGTAAATGATTGTGATCACAGATTTTCTTTCTGTTTGACCTAGCGGCTCTAGTTTAGCCAGAAAATGGACTTTTATGTTTTCACTCAAAAAATCAATATTTGGTAGGAAATTAAAATGATCACAGATTTTCTTTATTTTTGCCCTATCGCCTCTAGTTTAGCCAGAAAATGGACTTTTATGTTTTCACTCAAAAAATCGATTTTTGGTGGGAAATTAAAATGATCACAGATTTTCTTTCTTTTTGCCTTAGCGCCTCTAGTTTAGCCAGAAAATGGACTTTTATGTTTTCACTAAAAAAATTGATATTTGGTGGTATATGATAGTGATCACAGATTTTCTTTCTTTTTGCTCTAGCGCCTCTAGTTTAGCCAGAAAATTGACTTTTATGTTTTCACTCAAAAAATCGGTTTTTGATAATAAAGGATAGTGATCAAAGATTTTCTTTCTTTTTGCCCTAGTGCCTCTAGTTTAGCCAGAAAATGGACTTTTATGTTTTCACTCAAAAAATTGGTTTTTGTTGGTAAAGGATAGTGATCAAAGATTTTCTTTCTTTTTGCTCTAGCGCCTCTAGTTTAGCCAGAAAATTGACTTTTATGTTTTCACTCAAAAAATCGGTTTTTGATGGTAAATTATAGTGATCACAGATTTTCTTTCCTTTTGCCCTAGTGCCCCTAGTTTAGCTAGAAAATGGACTTTTATGTTTTCACTAAAAAATCGATTTTTGGTGATAAATGATTGTGATCATAGATTTTCTTTCTTTTTGCCCTAGCGCCTCCAGTTTAGCCAGAAAATGGACTTTTATGTTTTCACTCAAAAAATCGATATTTGGTGGGAAATTAAAATGATCACAGATTTTCTTTCTTTTTGCCTTAGAGCCTCTAGTTTAGCCAGAAAATGGACTTTTATGTTTTCACTCAAAAAATCGATATTTGGTGGGAAATTAAAATGATCACAGATTTTCTTTCTTTTTGCCCTATCGCCTCTAGTTTAGCCAGAAAATGGACTTTTATGTTTTCACTCAAAAAATCGATTTTTGGTGGGAAATTAAAATGATCACAGATTTTCTTTCTTTTTGCCTTAGCGCCTCTAGTTAGCCAGAAAATGGACTTTTATGTTTTCACTAAAAAAATTGATATTTGGTGGTAAATGATAGTGATCACAGATTTTCTTTCTTTTTGCTCTAGCGCCTCTAGTTTAGCCAGAAAATTGACTTTTATGTTTTCACTCAAAAAATCGGTTTTTGATGGTAAAGTAAAATGATCACAGATTTTCTTTCTTCTTGCCGCTGCGCCTCTAGTTTAGCCAGAAAATGGACTTTTATGTTTTCACTCAAAAAATCGATTTTTGGTAGGAAAGTAAAATGATCACAGATTTTCTTTCTTCTTGCCGCTGCGCCTCTAGTTTAGTCAGAAAATGGACTTTTATGTTTTCACTCAAAAAATCGGTTTTTTGCCTCTAGTTTGGCCAGAAAATGGACTTCTATGTTTTCACTCAAAAAATCGATTTTTGGTGGTAAATTATAGTGATCACAGATTTTCTTTCTTTTTGCCCTAGTGCCCCTAGTTTAGCCAGAAAATGGACTTATATGTTTTCAATCAAAACACTAGTAGTCAATAGGCTACTCCATAGACTAGATCATAGACTGGTCAACATACTAGCCAGTAGAGTCTATAGTAATCTAAAGACTAGTCAACAGACTAGAAGATAGACTGGTTCATAGACTAGAAAATAGTAGCCAAAAAACTCAATAGATTAGTCAACAAACAATAGGGTAGTGCAAAAAGTGGACTAGTCAATATACTAGGAAATAGTAGCGAATAAATTAGTCAATAGACTAGTCCATAGACTAGACCATAGACTAGTCAATAGGATAGTCCATAGACTAGACATACTAGCCAATAGAATCTATAGAAGTCTATATACTAGTGAACATACTAGTAAATATACTGCTACATACTGCCAGTCAATAGATAACTCAATAGACTGGCAGGTATACTAGTCTGTAGTAATTTTTTTCACCACTACTTGCAGTGCACCGAATATTAATCGGTTATAAATACAGACAAAACGAACGCCAATATAACTCTGATCTGGCTAGTGTTACTTCTATGATATCGTAACCGCTTAAATACCGTTACTATAATAGGCCTAAATAATGTTACCGTTTAAATATCGTTAAATTCTTCCAAACCTTTGCCAATACTTTATAAACCTTTAAAATCTTATCTCTTATTGATTGACTCTATTTTAAAGTTTGATTTCTCTCGTTCCCTGGTGATTACAGCAGCCCATCAATGATATAAATTGCTTATAATTTTATATTAAAAAAAGTTAATTTTAGTCTTCTATTAAAAGTGATATAAAAAATATTATGCACTTGAAATTTATTTAAAAACATTTTAATGGAAAGCAAAAAAATACATATTGTATAGTGAAACTATACTCAGGCAATTTTTCCATTTGCTCTAATCGTGATGAAGGTCAAGGCCCATTAATATTTTAAGTGGAAACTTTCATAAATTAGCAGAACGCATTTTATTTAAAGTATTTTTACACTTTCTTTTTTAGATTGATGAAAAATCTGATAAAATTTTATCCAACAATCCATTCGTTTTAAGTGGCGAACAATGGAAGGAAAGAAGAGCTGAAGTAACGCCCGGATTAACACACAATAGGGTGAGGTTTTCAAAAGATTTTTATAACGATTTGACGAATTAATTATCAATTTTTAAAATTTCAGATTAAAACCGTATTTCCCGTTACTAATAAAGTCTGCAAAACTATGTTGGATTATATAGCTAAACAAAGCAAAATGGGTGATGGAATCGAGGCCAAAGATGTAAGTAATTAGAATGAATAAATCCAACATTTTAAACCAAAAATTTGATGTACCATTTACAGTTAAGTTTGCGTTATACCTGCGAAGTGGTTACCGATTGTGTTTTGGGACTTCAAGCCAATACTTTTACCGATGACCCCACACCCATTTTTGATAACACCAAAAAATTGTTCGATCAATCATTTATTTTAATTCTCTACATGACTTTAGTGGGTTTAATACCTTCTCTAGCCAAAATTAAGAAATTACGTTTTGTACCCAAACCCATAGAAACATTTTTCATTGGTTTAATGGAAAGCTCTTTGAGTTTGAGAAAATCTCAGCGTGAGCAGGGTGTTAATGAAGATCGTGTTGATTTCATAAATTACATGTTACATTTGCAAGAGAAGAAGAATCTAACTTTGCCAGAATTGACAAGTCATACTATGACATTTCTATTAGATGGTTTCGATACTACGGCCAATGCCTTGTCACATTGTTTATTTTTGGTAAGTTTTAAGGGTCATTCACAACGATATTTTAATAATTTTATTATTTTTATAGCTTGCTCGTTACCCTGAGAAACAGGAAAAGTTACGTAAAGAAATTTTAGAAAACTTGGACCAAAAGATTAATGATTATGAAACAATTATGGGTCTGGAATATTTAGATGCTTGTATACATGGTAAAATATACTCAATAAGCGGAAATAATTGATTTCCATTTAAAATTATACTTTTTACTTTTCCACAGAAACCGTACGTATGTTCCCTCCCGGTTCACATTCATCAAAAATGTGTACTCAACCTATTGATTTGGTGAATAAAAATGGTCGCACTCTACATGTTCCTGTGGGCACCCGTGTCATTTTGCCCGTATATGCTGTGATGAATGATGAAGATTATTATAAAAATGCTGATTCTTTCGAACCCGAACGTTTTATGGATGGTGGTTTGAAAACCCTAAAGGACAAGGGTCTCTTTTTCGGTTTCGGTGATGGTCCAAGAGCTTGTTTAGGTTGGCACAACTTTAACAAAATTTTAGTATTTTATTTAAATTATTAAATCTATTTTCTAGGCATGCGTTTTGCTTTAACCCAAATCAAAGGCGCTTTGGTGGAAATTTTACGCAACTACAAGATCACCGTAAATCCTAAAACCCCAAAAAACAATAAATTGAATCCTACATATTTTGCCTTGATATTAGATGGTGGTATATGGTTAAATTTTGAAAAGATCCATTAAAATTATATATATATAAAATAATCCTCAATAAATTCTAAATTTAACTAATGCAAAAATTTTATAAATGTTGGTTTGTAGTAAAGAAATATTAACATTATCTGTTCTCTTTCATCATAATAAATATTATAATTTTTTATTATTAAATGTGTTGTCTTTTTATTATTATTTTTTTTTTTTTTGTACAACATTGAAGCTTTCTTATCGTCTAAATAAGGTAACATTTAGCCTGGCAGTTCAATTATATTTAGTTGTGAAATTTAAATTGCAGCCAACAAAATTATTAATATTAAAAAGCAATTAGGAAAGTTTAGACGGAAATGTTAGGCATTAGGAAACCCTACCCCAACTGTGAATATATTTGTAGTATTTATCAGAATGTGGATCATTATACATATGGTCGTTCTAAAATATTTGCAACATGTAACGTACCTCTCTAATTTCAATATGTATTAGTTATGATCTCTTTCATTCATTCCGGTAACATTCACCCCATAAGAACTATTATTCACCTTTTAAGTCCAAGACGAAAGATCTTGACAGAGTGTGAGGCAAAACTTCTCGCTTCAAATGAATTGCTTTCATTCCATAAAGGTTCCCTATTATGGTCTGTCCAGATTTCAGCAGCTCATAATAGACAGAATCCTTTTAGTCCCACCAAATGCAGAGCATTTTTATTTGCTTAGATGTCGATTGGTTGGACTTCACATACGATATTCGCATCGTATAGTCGTTATGGATCAATTTTTTCTAGCAAATAATATAAAGTTCAAACAACATTTTGAACATGCTAATTCATCTTTCAAGGTCTCTAAGCTCTAATTCGTAAGGTATCTAATGTCCCTCTTTTTAATGAATCCTACTGCTCGCAAACATTTTGAAATTTCATCTAAAGTCGCTCCCAATAACATTCATGCCTCCAATTCCTGGCGTGGCACTTCCATATAAAGTTAATACAAAAATAAACTAGTTTAATAGTATAAGAGACTAGATAGTAAACTAATCAATAGAGTAGCCCATAATAGACTACTCCATATACTAATAAGTTGGCTAGTCTACTTATTAGTCTATGGAGAATAAGAATAATCAATAGACTAGACCACCCAATAATATTATAAAAATATTAGTCAGTAGACTGGTCAGTAGCCTAGTCAATAGCCGACATAATAGTATATTCTAAAAACAAGTCAATACACTATTCCATTAGAGTAATCAATACCAATAGAGTAATCAATAGACTATACATTAGACTGTATAGTCATTAGACTAGTCCAGGGCCTAGCCGATAGTATCATCAACAGAATGTATGCTATTACGAGTATAGCTTTACTTAGGTCCAATTAGGTCCCTTTGTAATGGTCCATTTGGAAACCATAAGAACTCAAATTTTGTGATCTATCACTATGAATATGAAGAAAAGTTGAGGAACTATCAATAGTGGGCGTGGCGCCTATAATACAACTTGGAAACTAAAGCAGATAAAGTTTTCAAAAGTCAAATCTTTATGTCAAAATAGAACAGACAAACAATAGTGAGCGTGGCCCCTTCTAAAATACTAAAATTGGCATATTTGGAAAACTATTAGAGCTAGATTCCTCAAATTTTTCAAGAAGTAATGAAAGTGGTTCTTCCCATAATGAGAAAAATGTGGAAAATGTCTTATATTAGGGCTACCATAACAAGAACAATCTTCATATTTTTAACAAGAACTTTACAGTCTGTGTGAATTTTTGGGAAAGTAAGGATCAGACTAACAAATATGATCCTCGAAGTAATTCTGAGTCGATTGGTATGCTTAAGAGTAGCTAGCCAGTATTTTTTTTGTGTTACAAAAATAAGCACAATCGTACAATACCTACGCTAGTAGTGTAGGGCAGGGGTCGGCAAACTTTTGAGTCGGAAGAGCCAAAATTTACAGTTTACAAAACATATGTTTTAAAAGAGCCACAACATTTTTGTTTATTAAAACGTTACAAATCTTCATATGAAATCCAAAAAGCCATAAGTTACAAAAAAATCAAAATCGACTTTTTTATTGATTATGACGCACCGTATCAAAATACATGTTCCTGCTAAATTTTACACTCCTACAATTAAAATCAGTGTCCCTATCAAAGAAATTCTAAAAGGTTATGTTCTAAAATTACCTTAAATTTCATGAAAATTTTAAATTTTTAACTTCGAAACTGTGAAATGTTTTAAATTGGCATCAAATAAAACAAAAATGGCACTTTTAGCGAATCCTTGTAATATAGAGATTATTTTAACAGTTTTAGAATTTTTTCAATGAAAAATTCCAATTTCCGAAAATCTTTATGAAAACAAAGAAGCCTTATGACTTCCATGTTTCGGACTATTTGACCAACAAAACCCCGATTTGAATTTAGTAGAAAATGTTAAAACTTATTATTTTTAATGTAACTTACGCCCTTTTGGGTTTCAGAAAAAAATTCTCAAGGGCGTAAGTTTCATATCTCCGTAAGCAAAACAACGGTTTTTTGTTTCTCCTAAAAAATTTGTTCAATGTAACTTAGGACTTTTTGGATTTCATAAGACGAAATACTTTATGAATTCACTTCAAAAACATAATTTTTTATTTAATTATCTACAGGACATTCTGCAAGGAATCTTTCTTATAGATTTTTGACTACAAATACTTTTTGAATTTTTATGTGTCATTCGAATACATTTTTTAATAATATAGAAGTTTATTAGAGTAGGGCGACAGTGTTATAATTTAAAAGGCTTTTCAAAGTATATCAGGAAATGTAAAAATAACGAAAATTGATGACGCAGCTAATACAGCATAAATAATATATTAATTTGGCGGCAATCAAGATAAAGTTTTTTATGCATACAGAAATTATATTGTGATGTATTGCGGACATCGAACCATATTTTACCAACCCCAATATAAGGTCCTTTTCAGAAAATGACTAACGATCATAATTGACTTAACAGTAGCAATATTTCAACGAAATTGAAAATAAACAACTTTAATAAGAACCAATATCTATCTTCCAAATTTGATTTTAACGTTCATAACTGTCTTAATAATAGCTGTATTATGACGAAATTGAACACAAACAAGAACAAAAATCTCTTTACCAAATTTGGTGTCTATCGACTCATAATTGATCCTACCACCATATAAGATCACCACTAGAAAATTACCCCTATCGCTCTTAAGTGACTTAATAATAGCAGTAAGCGACGAAATTTGACACAAACAAGTTTTATAAGAACAAAATTTCTCGACCAAATTTTAAGAGGATCCGAACATAATTGACCAATCCCCTTTTATGAGGTCTACATCGGAAAATGACTCTAACGCTCATAACTGATTTAATAATACATATTAGTATAGCGACGCAATTCGACACAAACAAGTATTACAGGAAGAAAAATCGCTCTCCAAAATTTTTTAATGATCAGTTCATTGTTGACCATACCCGCATATAAATTCTTCTTCAGAAAATTACTTTAACGCTCATAACAGGCTTAATAATACAAGCATAGTTGTGAAATTCGTCATAAACAAATTTATAAAAACAAAAATATCTGTACCAAATTTAATAAGATGGGCTCCGAATTGATACTACCAACCAACACCCAATATTGAAGTTTTCAAATAGACCAAGTTTTTAGTATTTAACTGTATCCAAACTCTCCACATTATTAATTAATTAATTAATTACGATACTTTCAATTTCCAAAAAATATTCGAAAAACATTTCGAAATGTACGATCATGAGTTACATCTTATCTAATGGCACTTCGTAGGAGAGCTCATGATGCCCCATTCGTTTATAGTGAACTTTTCAATTAAAAATTTAAAGAATTAAACATTTTCTTACAATACTAACTTATACATGGAACAAATTCAGTGGGAGAGATAGGTTTGTATGGCTTTAGAAAGTTTCACAAACGACTCTAAACATTCATTTGTTAGTTGGCTTTTTACCTAACTCTATCAACTGGCTTTTAAACTTTGACAACTTTCCATAACCAAAGCTTTACTTTTTAAATTGATCAACTGAATTTCTAGAAATCCAGGACCAATTCCAAATGGCACAATGGTAAATAAAAGCAAGGAAATGACTGAAAACTAATTGTTTTGTTTTCGTTCTTTCTCGCCCAAAAAGAATTTGCTTTATTTGCTTACGTACAAAACGATTAAACAAAGATGAAAAGTTGTGTATATTGTAGAAACGTTTGCGAATTGTTTTGTTAGTTTTAACAAACACTGCTCGTTAATCGATTCAGAAAGATTTTAAAATATATAAATATTTGTTTCTAAAATAAGAAAGTGTTTATGAAACTAAAGAGCCACAGCTCCACATCCAAAGAGCCGCATTTGGCTCGCGAGCCGTAGTTTGCCGACCCCTGGTGTAGGGTATTAAAATAGAAATATTAACATATGAACACAATTTGATAAGAGTTTTATCTCCTTGTTTTTATTTGGGCTACAGGTTGAACTCTATACTCCTAAAATATGATGCAATATTAAATATCATTTAATAGTAGTTATGTTTAAGTACCTAAAGAAAGTATTTCTTATCTTAACTACTGATTTCAACCACACTTCAGCGTATACCAACAAATGTTAATGTATTACAATGAGATAATTTGTTTATAAACAAAAACAAACATTTTATTGCAATTTCACTTTAATAAAATACCTGACGACGAAATTTTTTCCATTTGCAGAAAATTTTCGTTTAATTTTTAAAATATATTTTTTCCATAAAAAAATATATATTTCAAATAAATAAATAAACATTTCCGAAAATAGGGTACAAAAACTAGCGGGTTATTATATAAAAAAAAAATACATAATTAAAATATTTAAGAAAATATTCATTCATACTGATTGAGCAAACACGAAATATTCAGAGATAAAAATGATTAAAATATATAAAATGCAAATTTATTATGTTTTGTTGTTGCTGAGAGCAGATATCAATAAATTATAAATAGTTATGGTAAATTTTAGCTTAAAGCGCCAAATTTACCAGTTTTATTGTTTTAAATAAAAAAACTTAAAATCGTAAACTTTATCGTAAATTATTAAAATCAATGAAAATAAGAAAATTCGGAAAATTGATTTTAAATGCAACTATAATTTGATTGTAAACACGGACTTATAAATAAATGTTAATTTGCGGATTCTATTGGAGAATATACACCTAGTCCGCTACCGAGCCTATCAATTCCCATTTAAAAAGGAATTACCGTCAAAAGATTCGGAAACCCAGTCAATTTTCCTGGTAGATATAACTTCGCTGGATTCGATTTCGGATGATGATGATGATGTCAATTGCAGAAAAAGTGTTCCAAAGCTTCACTATCCTCGCTACATTCATTAGATTCCCCTGGTCCAAGTTGGTGTAGTTGTGCCCGTGGTCCGACATTTGCCCGGTGTTACCCGCAAGAATACATACCATCAAACGTACCCGGGACTTGCATCCACTGAGTAAATTTATAATTCCTTATGACATCCTCTTGTTCATGATTTCAAATCCTCTCTCTTTGCCTCGAATGGTTTTTTATTTGTCAGGTATTTGCTACCTATAATCCTCGAGTAGCCTGATGCCCACATGATCCAGACCATTCCACTGTAACCTTATCGGTTGATAACACCCCTATTGCCATCTACCTGTGTCATTTTTAATCCAACGTTTACACATTTCCTATGGACGATCTATCTGCCACCTCAGAGCCATTCGTGTAGCAGCAGATTTCCTTGGGGACCAGCTCTACTGTGATACTTGACCATGATCCTCTATCTGGGATAAATATTTTGTAATTTGATGTTTGTGTAGGAACCTTACAGTATACACTAATGACATGACCTAAAACAACATTTACACATTCTCTATGGAAGATCTATTTGTCATCGTAGGACCGTCCGTTTGGCTACAGAGATTATTTCCATTGTTCCTCTATTTGGGATAAATGTTGTGCAATTTCCGACAATTTCTCTGATATTCTTTTTCTGACCTTCCAGCATACAATGATAACGTCATCTATATACGCTTTTGTAAATTTTCCCAGAGTTGAGAGTCCCTCGACTGTTTTCAATGTGAAAATATCCGTATTGCTCATGCCTTCACTTATGTACGCTGAACTCTCTGTTGTGTTATCATTTTGCACTTCCTGTCCAAAACACCTTATAAATTCAGAGGATTACAGTTGAACTAAGGTCCCGTCTCGGACCTATGGTTCTTATACATAGTGCCCAATATCACCGCACTTCGTTTTTCCTCCTTATAGTATTTTCATTTTAGTTTCTAGCATAAGATTACGCCTTTACCCTGTACATTAACTAATTAGTATTCGAATTAAAACAGTTTAAACAATTTTTGCTCAAGTTTACAAACTACAAACAAATAATTCCCACGATCGTTCTTTATTGCCATACAAACCTATAATAAACAATTGCGACAATTGACAACACTCATATATAGGCCCATTAAACTAGTTTTTAACTATAACTTTTAAACACTATTTATTACACAAATCCAACACACTTTCAAATCTACGATCGTTACATTTCTACACATGGATGGCATCTCTAGTTTTGCAGATGATGATAATGATGATCATTAAACATGATTGTGACCGAACACTTGTTAAAATTATGTTGCTGTTAAACTTGAATTTTTTTTGTTTTTGTTATTATGATTGAATATTTGTTAACGGTCGTGTGTAAAGGTAAAAAAAAAAAGTTTAAAGCTTAGGCAACATAAACACATGAGCGCTGCTGCAGCAGCAGCGTTAGTATTGCCAAAAATAAAACTTTACATTATTGACTGCCACCAATAGAGTGTGTTGAAGACCTATATTTAGGTTAAGACAGCTTAGACACATACTTCAATACATACTTTTACACATGTATCGAATCACAGTTTTTATTTTTATTGATACAATTATTACAAATATTACTTTTTATGATTAATGTTTCCTAAAACGATGTCTAATTTAATAATTAGTATGTAATGAAATTTGAGTATATTTTTATGAAAATTGTTAGGCCTTTTAGTTATTGTTGATTTGGAAGGGGTTTGTTGTTTGTAAAATTTGAGTGTAATTGTGGTTAATAAAAATATTTTATTATTATTTCCCCAGGGGGTTTACACGCGCAAGTGTACATTGGTATATCATATTGATAGGAATAGTTGATTCACTATAATGTTATGCCTCATCGCTTGTGTTCGTATCATATGTATACAATTTCCCTATATGGGCATTCTGCCGAAACATAAACCTTTGGGGCCAACAAAGGGTACTAGGAAGGATTTTCAGGCACCGATATATATCGCCATTCATTAATAGCTCATTTTTATAAATGCTATATTGAAATGAGAGCAATTGGATGGCCTATTATCGGCATTAGATACATCGATATCTTAATCGAATGCAAATATTTTAGTGGGGAAACGATCAATCGTTTAATGAGTAGTGTGACATCGTGTAATATTCTACTGAAACCCAGAGACCATTCATTGATTGATCTGCGCGCATTAAATATGACCTCATAATTTCACCATTACATCAGATTTTTAAGCTATTTGAGATCTTATAATAGTCGGAAGGCATATTTGTTTGTAAGATCAGTTATATTATCTGACAGTCCACTCCGTCGACTGTCTAGAAGCGCAGAGGAAGGCCACAAAGAGACATATTAAACAATTATGGCGATTTCAATACAACTGATTTGTTTTAACCCACGCCAAAAGATCATTTGGAAAGAAACAATCAAATCAATATCAATTTTGGTACAACTGAGATCGTAACAGAACAGTTTTTGGACAATTTGTAGACAAGATCCTAACGGATCTTAATTGGACGCTTTTCACTTCCACCAATTTTTCTCTCAAAGATGTTGCTAACCAAATTGGTGACAGTGAAAAAAGGGATATCGAATAGTACAAACATTGCATTGTACTGTAAAATTCCCCCTCGATGACCTTCTCAATCTTGAAGTTGTTGAAATCTGAGAGAAAAGTGGTGCTAAAAGTACCTATAGACTGCCGGAACTAAAGATTGGTGGTGTCAAATATAACCTCCGCTTTTCCTTAGAATGATTTGATCTATGGTGCCTCGGGAACCGGTATACTGCAGGTCATTAGTTAGGTCCCTGTTAATTGGATAGGTCCCTTCGGAGTGCACGTATTAGCTGTAGTTTAAACCCAAAATCGGGGGAAGAGAAAGTTGGTTGGTTGGCAACAAATACTAAGCATTGGGAATTGGCTAGTGTCAATTGAATAAGATGTGGAATGGTTGAATGATTATACTGGCATAGTCATTGGATAGGTCCCTTCGGGGTATCGGATGTTTGTCTCAATAAATGTATCAATTAATGACAATAGTTCTGGGTTGAATGGGGATGAATATACGGTATCTTATACAAGTGGCTAGTGTCAATTGAATGAGATGCGGAATGGATAAATGATTATACTGGCCTGGTCATTGGATAGGTCCCTTCGGGGTATCGGATGTTTGTCTACATGAATGTGTTAATTAATGAGAATAGTTCTGGGTTGAATGGGGATGAATATACGGTATCTTATACAAGTGACACCATTGAAATTCTCTTCCTTGTTAGGGTATGTTAGAGGCATTATTTAATGGTTTCGTAATCTTTAGGTGATGTTTCCGAATCAACAGAGACTATCCCATTTGCATGGTTGTAAACGAAAGAGATGTTTTACATCTCGGAAATTACGCAACGGGACAGCAAGGGTCAGAGATTACAGGTATTCAAACAAAGTGCTTGTAAAGGCGGAACCAAGTTTCCACCTGCGTGTTCTTTGCAAGGCACAAACGGATGAAGCTGAATCGTCTCTAGCTTACCTTGAGGTTGAAAAAGTACCACTGTGATATATGACGTTTGGGAGGTGTGTTTAAGTAACGCCTCCCAAACTCTACTTCTGTACTGTAAAATAACGAAGGACTCATAGAATGTCATCAACTCCCTGCTACGATTCAAAACAGCACCGATTCAAAACTGAATCTGAGTTATTTAGTTCATTTGAAGTTGAGATTTTTGGTCTTTATTTTGATGTTACAAACATCCCGCTCAAACCAACAATATCAATATGTAGGGGAAAAACACATTTATCAAAAATTCTTCTCTAAAGAATAAATTTATTTTTAACGGAATAATTTGTAATTATTCATATTAAAAATAGTAAACAAAATCAATTTAACACACACTGAACTCTAGACTGAACGTCTAAAAAGATCCATTATGGTAACTAGAAAAAAACAATGAATGAATAAAAAATAATCAAGTGATTACAAATCAAATGATTAATTAATTATAAAATATTTTTTCGATTGATGACCACAAAATTTGACCCGAAAAATTACTGAGACAAGTTTTAAATAAATAGTCTATAAAATGATCATATACATATTTGAGAGAGCAGAAAAATACCAAGAGCGAGAAAGGGAGAAAAAAAAAACAATCAAAAGTAAATTAAAATCAAAAAGAAGAAAATTTTAACCAGATAACGATCAAATTAATGTAAATAGAAAGACACAAATACACGCAATAACAAATGTATTGACCAAGGTTAGTGTTACCAGTGGAAGAGTTACAACAAATTTCATTTAGCTGCTTTTGCCACTTTTTTCACTACGTCTTAGGTTGATATGATAATGATGCTCGATGAATTTGTTAATAGTTTTTTTTTTTTGTTTTTATTATTTTGAAAATTTATTTTTTTTCTTCAAGAGAGCAATATTATGATGTTGAACGTGTGTGAATATAATTTGTTTGAAATTTATGCAAAAATGTTTAAAAATATTTATAGTTAGACTTTTTTTTCATCTTTTTTATTTTTTGTAAAATTTTATTTCGTTAATGATTATATCTACTATACACCAACAATCAACAAGTCAATTGATGAGTTTTATTTCGGTTTGAAAAGAAATTTTGAAATCCATACAAAAAAAAGTTTTTGTTGAGCTCCTCTTTCTGCCAGAGTTCAGTGGCTATTGCTGCTGCTTTTGCTACATATTGCCATTGCTGTTTGTTAGGGCGATGAAGAAATAATCATGTTTTAAATATATATTTTTTGTTTTTGTTAATATTGTGCTCTGCTGTTGCTGCGGATGTAAATGCTGATGTCCAAACCAGCTAAATGACATTGATTTTGGGTTAATCGTTTGATTGGGAGAACGAACGACCGACCGACCGACCAGCCATATATGGGATAAGTATAAAACCAAGGGAAATGCTAGAAAGTCATATCATTCATACATTTACTGTTTACAGGTTCAGTTCGACCTATTATCTGGATTATCCAACAAACTTTAAACACAGACTGAACTAAAATGAAGGTGTGTACTTTGGTTTTATATTATTGGGTGAATAGTTTTTTTTTAAATTATAATCAATTTTCTTTTGCGATTTTAGATTTTCGTTTGCTTATTGGCCACAGTATGTGTCTGCAATGCCACATTTTTGAGTCTTTTGGGAGGCAAAGGCGGTGGTAGTGGTGGATCAAGTGGCAGTCATGTAACCTATAATGTTGTAGCAACACCAACTCATGGCGGTGGTCATGGAGATCATGGTCATGGTCACGGTCACGGTGGTGGTCATGATGTTATCTACTCCAGCGGTCATGGCAGTAGCCATGGTGGATCTTATGCTCATGGTTACAGTTATTCTCACGATCATGGTCACGATCACGGTCATGATCACGGTCACGATCATGGCCATAGTCATGGTGGTTCTCCTCAAGTTATTAAAGTCATTTTGGATCAAGGTCATGGTGGTGGTCACTCCTATGGCGGTGGTTATGCCAGTGGTCATAGTTATGGCTCTTCTGATCATAGTTATGCTGGTGGTGATCACAGTTATCACGGCGGTTCCTCTGCTGGTGGTGATGCCCAAATTTTCAAAGTTATCACCGAAAGTTCTGGTCCTGCTCATGTAGATCATGGCTACTCTGCTGGCGGCTCTCATGGTTGGTCCTCTGGTTCTTCTTATGCCTCTGGTTATGCTCATGGCGGTTCTCATGGCGTGAACTCTCAATTGAATGCTATTTTGCCACAAATTTTACAAGTTATCTTACAAGATGATGCTCATCATGGTTCCGGTGGTGGTTTTATCTCTGGTGGCGGTGATGATGTCAACTCTCAATTGATTGCCCACTTTGGACAAAAGGGTAAGGCTGTTATTACCCGCAGCAATGGCAAAACCAATAGCCTCTACTCTGGTGGTCATGTTATCCAAAAGGGAGTTCTTAAAGTAATGCGTGTTGAAGAAACTCCTGCTGCTGCTCATCCAGCTCCAGCTCATGGCCATTCCTCACATGGTCCTCCAGTCCATGGACCACCACCACATGGTCCTCCTTCCCACGGCCATGGCTGGTAATTTTTACATCCCAAAGTCATTAGTGTGTCATTTCATATGTAGGCTCTTAGTTAAGGTCATTTTATTTAAATTTTTAGTAAATTATATATTTATAGTTTTGGTAATCATGTCTGTGAATCATTTTATTGATTCATTGATAATGTATTACTTCTTAATTTATAAGAAAAATAAATAAATTGTTTATTTATTGATTTGTATTTAAAAAAAAATAAAAGAAAAAATCAAATATTTTACTTTGCTATAGTTTTAATCAGAGTTTAAGTAACTAAATAGTTGAACAAACAGTTTTAAACTGTTTTTAAAAAGGTCTTTAAACGATCGTTCTGATCGAATATCAAACATAATTGTGATAAGATCTTGATTATCAAAATGGGTGAGTCAAAAATATGAATTAATTATGTAGTTAACATCGCATTTAGTAAACTCTGGTTGAGGTAGAATAAAAATTTACTTAAGTTAACAAATTCGAATAATATCCGACATTATATTTCTCATATTAGCAGAATTTTGATCACCAATCCAAAGTAACATGTTTTACAATAGCTTATCCAAATTTCCAAGAGGTTGTATCAAACGAATGCATCGGATGATATTAGAAGCGTAGAGGGGTCAAGTCACAGCTCTAATCCCTATAATTGATATCGTCAAGAATGTTGATAACACGATCGCCGAACTTAATAAGCCAAATATTAATTGTTTGATAGGGTGCTGAATCCAAGAATGATCTTTTATTTAAGCCAATAAAGTCTGTATTGCTCTTTTGGCTTTTGCATCTATACAGCATCCATATTTGTACGATAATGGGGATTATAGGTGATATTCAATGGCAAGCACAATTGCGATAAGTTAGGAAACGCTAGAATTGTGGAACAATTTGTGGAATAACACCAGACTCACTTTGGATTAAAGTTGAAAATAATTTCGTTATTCAAATGTAAAATTACTCCGCAAACAAAAAGAGGTTTAATTTAAAGAGTGACCCATTTTTGAAGATCGATTTAAAATCGATCATAGCTCCCATACAAATATGACAATTTTGTTTCATTATTAGTTTTTGTATCTAATGACGAGATAATAAATCGTATATTATTTTGTTTTTTGAAACTAGTTTTAAAATAAGTTATTTAAACTTATAAACAAATGTTAAGCAATATGTATTTTAAAATCTTTTTTTAAAAATATTCATTGACAGTTTATATTATATTCCCTGTTGAATATTACACCATGAATAACAAACAAGTATACGTTCACACTTTGAATAAAGATCGTTTTTTGGGGCTCATCCTAAAAGTATACTTTTTTTTACAAATATTATTGGTTTTAACCCTACAACGTGTTAAAAAATTATAATTTTAACAAATGCTATCACCATTCATTCATTTTATTTATTGAAGATCACTGATCAATCTTTTTTCTTATTTTCATTAGAAGCTAAATTGAAGATCTTGTAACAAATGTTTCTATTCCCTATGAATCGTATATTTACCAAAAACATTTTTTATTGAGTCCAGCGCGATCATCATAATATATGTTTGGATATTTTAAATGATTTGAAACAAAGTTCTGTAGAAAACTAAAGATAAAGTCCAGTCCGGTCGGAATTATAAGTGATCACAAAACAAGTTCCTTTTCTCAATTAGTTGATAGAGATTTTTTGATTTTATTTCAGAAAAAATCGAGATCATAGAAGATTATTCTAAATTTGATGCTTGAGAGGAGGCTTTGATTAATAAAATGTATTGATCGATCCATTTCTTAAACTAGTGTTTTTTTATAGGAAATAAGAAGTTTATTTTATACCCAGCATCAAAAAAAAAGGTCGGAGTGTATTGATCTTGTTATTCCAAATTATTAGTATATAGCCCACATATGTATATATTCTGGGTTCTTATTCGTTTTTAAGACTATCTAGTTAATTGTGTCCGTCCATAAGTCTGTCTGGCCGTCCAAACGGGAGGGTTTCAGGTCTAAACATTTCTACAATTATTCTCCATTGATAGTGTTTATTTGGTATTGAAAAAAATAAATATAGCTTCATGATTTCACCTAGGCCCACATATAGAGATCGGTCCATTATTAACTAATTAGATGAGAAAAATTTCCGTTAAAAAAAACATTTGAAGAACGAGTATCTAATGTCTCTAATAACTTAACCTGCACATAACACAAATTAACTGGCAATGAATATATCTAAAAACTTAATTGAAACACAACTAAAAATGCTGCACAAAAAATTATGTAAAATGCATGTTTTACATATTTGTAACAAGAGTTTATTACAAGGTTGACCAGAAGCATGCACACAAAAACAATCGACATCGATAAACATTTTTCAAATTTACTATAACGAACAACATAATAATAAACAACATTGCATTCAAATTTCAAATTGTAACGAATTGTAATAACTAGAAATTAAATTTAAAAAAAAAGATGATGCAAAACATCTTTAAATGTGGTTTTTGTTGGTATGTTAATATTACATAGTTTATTGTTTGTTGTTGATGCTGTAAAAAATCATTTGAATGTCATTTTAAAGTAAACCTGATCGACCACCTTTGATTATTGTTATTAATCATAAAAATGTGTAACTTTAACCACTTTTATGTTAAAAATATGCAAAATTTCGTACATAGGCGTTGTTAGAAAATCAATTCGTTTTTGATTTTTAAAGTTTGTTTGATGTCGGTGTCGTATTAAATTTCTTTTGTCCAAAAAATAAAATTGGGAATTATTAAAAAAAATCATAATGATAGGCATCCAGTTTTATTTAATGAAAAAAAAAAAACAGGTAATGTTGCATACGAATTTTTAAGCGTTATTAAGCGTGATGTGTTGAAGAATGGGACCAACTATTTTTGTATTTTATTTAAAGACATTTTTATGGTAAGGTTCACATCATATGGGTACCTGGCCACTCGGGAGTAGTCGGCAACGAAAGGGTGAATGTAATAGCTTTAAAGGGAAGGGAGCTCGATGTAGTTAACCTGACAAATGCAAAACCATTCGACGCAACAAAAGCTGAATTAAAAATATGGATGAGAGAATCCCATAAGGCCTCTTGGAATAATGAAACGGTGGGTAGAACCACAAAGATTCTATGGGGTGACCCTGATGAGAGCAAGACGAGAAATCTTCTCAAAATGAGCAAGTCTGAGGTTAGTATGATGGTACGTATTCTGAGTGGACACACAGGATTACGAGCACATCTATACAAAATTGGACGTGCGGATTCAGACGAATGTAGAGCATGTGGAGAGGACAGTGAAACTCTGGAGTACTTTCTTTGCCATTGCCAGGCATTGGTCGAAGTTAGATCCAAGTATCTTGGAAGTGATGTTATTCCGGAAATAACATTCTTAACCAACACCGATTGGAAGATTCTTAGGAATTACGTCCAGGAAACTGAGTTTCTGAACATGGAAAAATAATACATTCAGTGAACAATTTTTTTTTTTCTTGAATTGGAGCGCACAACAGGCCCGATAGTGGCCTAGGTGTATTTCTTCGGATTTGATGTAGTATACATCCTCCTATCAACCTAACCTAACCTAAAGACATTTTTAAAACAAAATCATTTTAAAATAAAGAATTGATAGAAATATTTTTTAAAATTTAAATTTATCACATAAATTTATTAAAAATTCTATAAATATATCCAAAATTTTGACCAAAAATGTACTATAAAAAATTATTGATAATTTTCTATAACATTTTCTTTAAAAAGAAAAAGTTTATCGAAAATTTTCTAAAGCAGTTAATTTATCGAAAAAAAAACCGAATTAATAGAAAATTTTCTTTAAAAAAGTGAATTTATGAAAAATATTTATAATAAAGAAGATTTATCGAAAATTTTCTATAAAATTTAAAATATTTGCAAAAGTTTTATATAAAAAGAGAAAATATATCGGATTTTTTTGCGATAAAAACATAAATTTTTATCGAAAAATGTAAATTTATCGAAAATTTTTTATAAAAATAAAATTTATTGAAAACTTTTATAAAAATAAAAATTTATCGAAATTTTTCTAAAAAAAAGAAAAATCGGAAAATTTATATAAAAAAGAGAAAATTTATCGGGAAGTTTTTATAAAAAAGAAAAATTTAATGAAAGAATTTAACAAAAAATTTCTATAAAATGAGAAAATTTGATCTATAAAGAGAGAAAATATGTCGACAATTTTCTATAAAATTAAAAAATTTATGGACAATTTTCTTTAAAAAAAGTAAGTTTTCTATCAAAAGATAAAATTTATCACAAATTGTTTTTAAAAAGAAAAGATTTATCGAAGAATGTGTATAAAATGATAAAATTTTTAGATAATTTTCTTAAAAATGGAAAATTTTAGGAAACAATTTAACAAACAATTTTATAAAAAGAGAAAATTTATGGAAAAAAGAGAAAATATGTCGACAATTTTCTATAAAATGAGAAAATTTATGGAAATTTTTATGTCTACAATTTTGTATAATATGCGAAAATTTATGGAAAATTTTATATAAAAAGAGATAATTAAAACTTTATCGAAAAAGAAAATTTAGTGAACATTTTCTATACTTTTTTATTGAAAATTTTCAAAATTTATAGAAAAAATTTTTTAAAAAAAGAAAATTTATCGAAGAATGTCTATAAAATGAGAAATTTTTATATAAAAAGAGAAAATTTATTGAACATTTATCTACAATTTGCAGTAAAAGAGAAAATTTTGTATAAAAAGAAAAATTATCAAAAAATTTATAGAAAATTTTCTTTCTTCTTTTCTTTTTTTACCAAACATTTTTTCTATAAAAGCTAAAAAATGTACATATAAAAAGAGACAATTTTCTATAAAGAAGAAATTTATCGATATAAAAAAAGAAAATTTATAGAAAATTTTTTATAAAAAGAAAATTTATAAAAAATTAAAAAAGAAATGAATTATCGTGGGAACGGGAAAAGATCTGTAACTTATCAAAATTTAATCTACAATATAGACGTGCGAATTCTCTAGAAAAAACTTAAGACTAATCTTAGAGGATCACTTTTGAGCAAGGGTTCAAAACGGTGATAAGGTAGCGGTATCGGTATTATAACTTATTTCGGTATTGATATTTTAGCGGAATCTATATTTTGGCTTAATTCGGTAATGGTATCTTAGCGTTATCGGTATTTTGACTTATTTCAATAATGGTATTTTAGCGGTAACGGTAGTGCGCTAAAAATATATTTTAGCGGTAATTTTGGTATGATTTAAATTATAAAGTAAGATTGTTATATTCGGCTATGCCGAATAAATTTTGCAAGTTGGTCCTATATATGGACTTTGATCATTGGATTAATATAAACGTTAGAGTGTGGGATTGGATCAATTAGTCTAGTATATTGTTTATACCAAATTCTAGATTATATTCCAGTTTATAGCATCGTTTATAGTCCAGTCGATAATGACCTTTTTTATTTACTCTGGTATATATTCTAATCTATAGTCTAGTATAGTCTGGTCTATAGGATAGTCTTATTCTAATCTAGAGTCAAGTATATATTCTAATTTATAATCCATAGTCTAATCTATAGTCTAGCCTACAGTCTAGTATATAGTTTAGTATAGGTAGTCTATTCTATAGTTTAGTTTATAGTCTAGTATATAATCTAGTCTATATCGTAATCTATAGTCTAGTTTATATTGTAGTTTCGGTATTTTAAAGTACAACTCTAATAGGCACTAGAACGACCCAAACTCAAACATGTCGGTCACATTAAATTCATAAAAGACAAATCTCTCAAGTAACAATATCTCATTAATACAAAAGAAAAAGATAAAAAAAAATAATGTTTGCTGAAGATGATTGCTGGGCATGATCAATGAATGCCTGCTGCTGAATGACGTTTAACTAGCTCTATTGCTGAGTACCAAGTTAAAGAAAATATTTGAGTACAAGTTATTTTAAAGAAATAAAATCTATTGTTTGATGCAAGTTTATTAGACTATTATCATAAATGTTGTGTTAGAAAAAGATCAAGATGATCGAGTATAAAAACTCTTGAAATGTAATCAAATGACAACATTCATCTGAGAGTCATATTCTGAGATAGACACATTAACAAATTTTGTAACATTCAAGCGGAGGAAATAACAAAATGAAGGTAAGAAATAAGGGAGAGGAAATACAAATAAAGGAATCAGAAAGCTAATGAACATTTTTCTTTTAATCTTTTACAGTTGTTCGTATGTATGTGTGCTTTGTTTGCTGTGGCTAATGCTGGCTTTTTGGGAATCTTAGGAGGTGGCGGCGGCGGTGGTGGTGGTGCCTCCATTAGCCATGGTCACGGACATGATCATGGACACGATCATGGTCATGGTGGCGGTTATATTAGCGAATCTTATCACAGTCATTATGAACACGATCATGGCCACAGCGCTCCCGACAAAATTATAAAAGTGAAATTTGTCAATGAAGAACATGGACATGGTGGTGATAGTTATGGCCCTGGTCCAGCTGCTGCTCCTCAAATTATTAAAGTCATCCACCAAGAATCATCTAGTCATGGTGGTTATGGTCATGGTCATGGTCCAGCTCCTGCTCCCCAAGTCGTTAAGGTTATTCACCAAGAAGCTGCTCCAGCAGTAGGTCACGGTGGTCATGGTCATGCTTCTGCTCCTCAGGTTATTAAAGTAATTCATCAAGAATCTGCTGCTTCTCACAGTCATGGTGGTCATGGTGCTCATGCTGCCGCTCCTCAAGTCATTAATGTTATTCACCAACAAGCTGAATCCTCTGCTGCTTCCTCAGCTGGTGGTTACAATTATGGCCCAGCCCCTGCACCTGCTGCTCCTGCTCCTCAAGTAATTAATGTTGTTCATCATCATGAACAACACCATGCTGGATCTTCTTCTGGTTCCTTGGGTTCTGCACCCGGACCTGTTTCGGCTCCTGCTAAAATCATTAAGGTCATCCATCAAAATGCTGTTTCTAGCGGTGCTGCTGTTCAACAACAAGCCAGTGCTCCAGCTAAAGTTATTCGTGTGATTCATGAGCAAGTGCAAACTCAATCTTCAGCTCAAGCCTCCGGTTCTTTCCCAAGTGCCTCTGTAGCTGCCCCCGAAAACACTTACTTGCCTCCCGTACAAGCTCCAGCTCCTGCTTTCAACCCTGTGCCACAATACACTGCTCCAGCACCCCAATACACAGCTCCCGCTGCTCCACAACACAGTGCCCCAGCTCCTCAATACAGTGCTCCTACTGCTCAATATCTTCCTCCCGCACCACAATATAGTGCACCAGCCCCCACCTTCACCGCTCCTGAGCCTGTTCCAAGCGTTCATGTTCCCGCTCAATCTTATGGACCTCCCCATTATTAAGCATTGAAAACATATTTATCCTCTAAGAGGAAATTTGAAACATTGCCATACATACACCCACGCATACACACAAACGTACTACCTCATTTTGTACCTGTCTTGTTACACCATAAATTCATTTTGTGTACTTTAGTTTTTAAGTAATAGTTTAATAAAAATTTTTTAGAAAAAAAATCCAAAATATTTATTTATTTCAAAAACAAAACTTTAAATTGCATTTTAAAAAATATGTCTAAAATGTGAATTGAAATTTGTTTATAAACTTACCTTTAGTTTGCTGCAGATCTTTCTGTTTTATTCAGGTTAATTTATTTTATTCATTTCCTAAACAATGATACATTTTTTAAATATTTTTTATCACAATACACACACCTTATTAGATTTTTAAAGGTCGCACGCATAATTAATGACGAAAATTAATTTACATATTTTTCTTTAATCATTTTTAAACAAATTTAAACATGTTTGATCTCTCTTCTTTTAACACTCTTTTCAAAACATGTGCATTTATTACAAAAACACTTCATGCAAAACAACAAACAAATGAAAAAAACCCGTTAGAAAAACGTTGCTGAAGAAACTTCTCTGTCGACTGCAGCATTTTGATAGTATTTACATATTTTAATAACTTTTGATTAATATTAAATTATTTTCACCGGAACTTCTAATACAACAATTTACATATTCATGTATGTATTATTTTTTATAAAATTTACAAAACATTTGTACTTTTATTTATATAAAACTTTTGCAAATTGCCAACACGACTGCGTACCGTATGAAATTACAAATAGAACTGTGTGACAAGAAATTTGTAAAATTGTGCAATAACTGTAAACATTTAATTTTGCTCTCTGCAATTAGACAATTATAGAGTTGCCGTATCGTAATTTTAATTCTCAAACGTTTTTTTTTAACTCTCTCTTTAATTGTAAGAAAGTAGATTATAGAATAGACTGTAGACTAGGCTATAGACTATACTATAGATATATAGGCTATAAACTAGACTATAGACTAGACTATAGACTACACTAGATTATAGACTAGGCTAGACTAGACTGGACTAGACTATAGACAAGACTATAGACTAGACTATAGAGTAGACTATAGACTAGACTATAGAGTAGAATATAGAGTAGACTATAGAGTAGACTATAGACTAGACTAGACTAGACTGGACTAGACTATAGACAAGACTATAGACTAGACTATAGAGTAAGACTAGACTAGACTAGACTATAGACTATAGACTAGACTATAGACTAGACTATAGACTAGACTATAGACTAGACTATAGACTAGACTATAGACTAGACTATAGACTAGACTATAGACTAGACTATAGACTAGACTATAGACTAGACTATAGACTAGACTATAGACTAGACTAGACTATAGACTAGACTATAGACTAGACTATAGACTAGACTATAGACTAGACTATAGACTAGACTATAGACTAGTATAGACTAGACTATAGACTAGACTATAGACTAGACTATAGACTAGACTATAGACTAGACTATAGACTAGACTATAGACTAGACTATAGACTAGACTATGAGACTATAGACTAGACTATAGACTAGACTATAGACTAGACTATAGACTATAGACAAGACTACAGACTAGGCTATAGACTAAACCATATACTAGACTATAGATTAGACTATAGAGTAGACTATAGAGTAGACTATAGACTAGACTATAGACTAGACTATAGACTAGACTATAGACTAGACTATAGACTAGAACTATAGACTATACTATAGACTAGACTATAGACTAGACTATAGACTAGACTATAGACTAGACTATAGACTAGACTATAGACTAGACTATAGACTAGACTATAGACTAGACTATAGACTATAGACAAGACTATAGACTAACCATATACTAGACTATAGATTAGACTATAGATTAGACTATAGAGTAGACTATGACTAGACTATAGACTAGACTATAGACTAGACTATAGACTAGACTATAGACTAGACTATAGACTAGACTATAGACTAGACTATAGACTAGACTATAGACTAGACTATAGACTAGACTATAGACTAGACTATAGACTAGACTATAGACTAGACTATAGACTAGACTATAGACTAGACTATAGACTAGACTATAGACTAGACTATAGACTAGACTATAGACTAGACTATAGACTAGACTATAGACTAGACTATAGACTAGACTATAGACTAGACTATAGACTAGACTATAGACTAGACTATAGACTAGACTATAGACTAGACTAGACTAGACTATAGACTAGACTATAGACTAGACTATAGACTAGACTATAGACTAGACTATAGACTAGACTATAGACTAGACTATAGACTAGACTATAGACTAGACTATAGACTAGACTATAGACTAGACTATAGACTAGACTATAGACTAGACTATAGACTAGACTATAGACTAGACTATAGACTAGACTATAGACTAGACTATAGACTAGACTATAGACTAGACTATAGACTAGACTATAGACTAGACTATAGACTAGAGCTATAGACTAGACTATAGACTAACTAGGACTAACTATGACTAGACTATAGACTAGACTATAGACTAGACGATAGACTAGACTATAGACTAGACTATGACTAGACTATAGACTAGCTATAGACTAGACTTAGACTAGACTATAGACTAGACTATGACTAACTATAGAGACTAGACTATAGACTAGACTATAGACTAGACATAGACTATAGACTTAGACATAGACTAGACTATAGACTAAACTATAGACTAATAGACTAGACTATAGACTATAGACTATGACTAACTCTGACTATAGCTAGACTATAGACTACTATAGACTAGACTATAGACTATACTATAGACTAGACTAAAGACTAGACTATAGAGACTAGACTATAGACTAGACTATATACAGACCTATAGACTAGACTAAACTAGACTATAGAACTATACTATAGACAGACATAGATAGACTATAGACTAGACTATAGACTAGACTATAGACTAGACTATAGACTAGACTATAGACTAGACTATAGACTAGACTATAGACTAGACTATAGACTAGACTATAGACTAGACTATAGACTAGACTATAGACTAGACTATAGACTAGACTATAGACTAGACTATAGACTAGACTATAGACTAGACTATAGACTAGACTATAGACTAGACTATAGACTAGACTATAGACTAGACTATAGACTAGACTATAGACTAGACTATAGACTAGACTATAGACTAGACTATAGACTAGACTATAGACTAGACTATAGACTAGACTATAGACTAGACTATAGACTAGACTATAGACTAGACTATAGACTAGACTATAGACTATAGACTAGACTATAGACTAGACTATAGACTAGACTATAGACTAGAACTAGACTAGACTATAGACTAGACTATAGACTAGACTATAGACTATAGACTACTATAGACTAGACTATAGACTAGACTATAGACTAGACTATAGACTAGACTATAGACTATAGACTAGACTATAGACTAGACTATAGACTAGACTATAGACTAGACTATAGACTAGACTATAGACTAGACTATAGACTAGACTATAGACTAGACTATAGACTAGACTATAGACTAGACTATAGACTAGACTATAGACTAGACTATAGACTAGACTATAGACTAGACTATAGACTAGACTATAGACTAGACTATAGACTAGACTATAGACTAGACTATAGACTAGACTATAGACTAGACTATAGACTAGACTTTAGATTCGATCCGCATTTAAAAACTGATAAATGATTTAATTTTATCATAATACACGTTACTAAATTTAAAAAATTATAAAATTGACTTACCAAAGTAGTTATGGGCTTCTTTTCTGCATTAACCTTTAACAGCAGTTATGAAACCAATTACATACGTACTTCAGAAATCATTCCAGGAGCATGACAATTTAACAATTTTTTGTTTACGTTTTTCTATTTTACATAAACACACATACGCACCAATTTTTTCATCAAACGCCGACGAATTGCAATACTAAACAACAATAACAAATGCAAAAACAATCTTGCATTCTATTTGTAATTGACATTTTTATATTTATCACTTAATATTTTGTTATTAATTTTAAATTTCCTTTATCACGAATAGCTTGCACGTTTGGAATTTACTAAAAAACTGGCAAGTATAAAGCCAATTATAAAGCAGTGTAAGTACATTTACTCCGAATAAAAATGGGAATACCGGCAAATTGTAATATGAACGTCACAACAACAAATACGAAAAAAAAAATTGCATTATTATTTCTAAATAAACTTCTTATTATGTATTATCTTTTTAGTATGATTTAAAAACAAACACCATTTTCTAAGCCGGCTAGTTACAATACTCCACAACAACAACTAAAAGCCACAGAAAAGAGCACAGAACTACAGCAATGACAAGTGAAAAAACCATTCATGGTATTTTTTATAGAAATACTTTTATTTAAACTATTTGCACTTAATTTTTAGCACGAAATAAACAATTAATGTTTTATTAATATTATTTACTTATTAAAACGAATTTATTTTCAATTTTCTTATAAGATTTAATTAATTATTCATTAACTTTGTCACGAGAAGACCGTACGTTTAGAATTTACTAAAGAAACTGACAAGTAAAAAGAAATTGTAAAAGATTTTTAACACACGTACACACACACTACTAAATACCGGCAAATTGCAGTATTCCTCAACAACAACAATAAACCGCGAAAAAAACACACACACAAAACAACAATAATGACAAGAGCAAAACATTGTATTTTTATAGAAATACATTTTTTAACTATTTGTACTTTGATTTTTTGCACTATTTAAACTATTATTAGTTTAAGATTTTAATTATTACTACTTTTATTATAAAACTTATTTTATTTTAGTTTTCTTATTATATTTATTTAATATGTAAAATTAATTTGCCAATTGTCAACCGCACGTTTAGAATTTGCGAAAAGAACTGACAAGTAGAAAGAAAATTGTAAAAGAGTTTAAAGTGAGAAGAGTTTTTGTGGAAGAGTTCAATGGAATTGCCATTTTTAATAAATATGTTAAATATCCAGGAAATTAAATTAAGGTTTAAAATTAAAATAAAGACAAAATTATTGAAGTTTTTTTTTATAAAAATTGCCCAATATTCGTTTAAGTCGGTTATCAACTATGTACTATGTACATATGTCAATAACTCAGGAAGAAAGAAAAATTAACGAAAAATTCTCATTGTTTACTTTTGTCAAAGTTGAACTACAAGTATACTTTTCTAAAGTATTGAACTGAATCCGAATCATTTTTCAAATTACGAAGACACCAATTTATTTAAAATCTGTTATGTCATCTGAAAGTTTAATCTGTCAATCCTAACATACTGCTATTGTATTGTTGTTACACTTTTGGGGGTCACATTTGATAGCCTCTTTGCTTCCTCAGCTCACGCCACTGCAATCACGCAGATATTGCGAAGTAGAAACAAGGTTCTCAAAGCACTAGCCGGCAGCGCTTGGGGTATGAATAAAGAAACCTTGTTAGCTACATATAAAACGATTGGTCGGTCAGTTGTTAATTATGCTGCTCCAGTGTGGTCACCTTCGCTCAGTGATACCCAGTGGAGAAACATTCAAAGCTGCCAAAATGCCAAAATAAGGACTGTAACGGGCTGCAGCAAGAGTAGTTCTGACACAACTACGATTGGGATGAAGCAACACGCTCAATGCCTACTGGTCACGTATAGATCGTGCCGTCGCCAACGAATGTCCTGCATGTGGTCAGGGTCCCCACCTCATATTCAACTGCCCAGCCAACCCTAATTCGCTCCGTCCAATAGATTTATGGACGCATCCAGTTGAAGTAGTCCAATTTTTAGGCCTGGACATTCATGTAGAACACCCCAACCAGATTATTGTATAGTTTTAGCTGTTACAACAACAACAACATACTGCTAAAAGATCAGATTTCTTTATAAATCCCATCGAATTTCAAGTTTTCTAAAGAAAAGTCATTGAAAATCAAGTTTTGTATAGAAAACTCTTAAAAGATCAAGTTTTCTGTAGAAAACTCATCAAATATCAAGTTTTCTATAAAAACCTCATGAAATATAATATCGATTCTATAAAAAACTGATCAAAGATCTAATTTTTCTATGCAAAACTTATTAAAGATCAAGTTTTCTTTACAAAAACATATCGAAGTTCACATTTTCGTTAGAAAAGTTTTCAAAGATCAAATTTTCTTTAGAAAAATCATAAATCAAGTTTTCTTTAAAAAAACCATAGATCAAATTTTGTTTAGGAAACTCATAGATAAAGTTTTCTTTAGGAAACTCATAGATCAAGTTTTCTTTAGAAAACTCATCAAATGTTAAGTTTTTTATAGAAAACATATAGAAGATCAAGTTTTTCATAGAAAACTCATCTAATATCAAAATGATCTCTGCAAAACTCATCAAACATCAAGTTTTCTTTATAAAAACTTTTCGAAATTTTCAAAAACCTTACAAAGATCAAGTTTTTCTGAAAACACATCGAGTTATCTATACAAAACTTATCAAAAACCAAGTTTTCCATGGAAAACTCATCAAAAAACAAGTCTTCTATAAATTACTCATCCAAAATAAAGTATTTAAAAGAAAATTCATTAAACTACTTTCATCATCTAATCGAATACATACTTTTACAAAAATCTTTTATGTAAAAATCCAATAAAAATTATTCCAAAAATGTATAGCGATTAACTGCATAATTCAATTTAATTTTTTAAAAAATGTCTACCGTTATTTGTTTGATATTTAAATGGATGCAAAGAAGACCCTTGACTAATTCACAACAAAACCTTGATTAATTTGCAAATTAAAATAAAATGCAAACAAAAATCATTTGCTATTTTAAACAATATAAACAAAACAATAATGATGTACTACTTTACATTTTAAACAATAAAATAAATAAACTAGTTAAAAAGCCAGGTAATTAATATGTGTGAAACTCTAAAAAAACAATATAGGAATTGTTAAACACACCTTGTTTTTAATAATAACAAACGCAGCATCACAACATCAAGTTATGATCTATAACACACACATAATAACCTTCATTAAGGGGTCAGACTGGACACAATACAAACATAAATGCAGAAATTAAAATGCTTCCAGGTATTTGAGAAATATGTATAAACTTTTTGTATAATAAATTAATAAAAATTTGATAGAGAAATGTTGCAAGTTAAGCTTTAATCTAAAAAAAAAAAAAAACAATAAATTATAAACATATGAGAAGATACGCCTATACAAAGAGTAGAAGAGAAAAAACATCAATAAAAAGGGGAAGATAAAACAAAATCAAACAACAATCATTATGAATATTTAAAAACTGTTAAACCTGATAAAAAAATACCAAGTTTCAAAAAAATTATGTACAAAAAGTAGATAAAACATATGCTAATGATAATTATAGTTAAAAACCAAGATTGTTTTTTAGTATTTATGTTATATTTTGTTTTGGTTTGTGTTTGTTTTATTATTTCATAATCATACCAAACGTTTAATAATTTCATACATCTTTTCATTACTCAACAACAAATAAAGAGCTAAAATTAGTTCTCTTACAACTCGTTCATTCTCTCTTTACTTCAGCTTTATAAATTCAAAGATGTATAGAATTTTAAAGAGGTTTTTTAAAAACCTTTTTTATTTTTATTACACTTAAATAATTTATTAAGTTTTTAACGGAATTTTAAAGATGTTGCATTTATACGAGTTGTGTTTTGTTTGATTGTTTTTTAGACTTAAACAAAAGTTAGAAAGAAAATCTATTCGGCAGCTTTGACAAGAGCTTCACAAGCTTCAATGGCAATGGCAGCTTCAGCTTTAGCCTGTAATAAAATAAATATTTAAATTATAATTAAATGTATGTTTTACAACTTGTTTCATTAAAAACTTACCAAATCAGAGGAGGCAGAGCTAAGAGCTGATTGGTATTGGGACAACAATTGACGAGCTTCAGCTACATCGATGTCGGCAACATTGTGAGCTTCTTCGGCCAAAACTTGTACGGAAGAATCTTCATTGACGGAGATGGTACCGCTGGATACGAAGTATTTGGAGGTCTTGCCATCAGCTTCGTATACTTGGACAACGCCGGGTTTCAAGACAGCTTTAGTAATGTAATAAAGCACAATTAGTATTAATGTTTTTGTAATAAAATTTTCTTTTCTTTTTAGAAAACTGATTGGAGAAAAGTTGTCTATAAAAATCAGATTAAAGAATAACTTTTTCATGGTAAACTGAAACAAAATGAAATAGTTTTACAAAATTGCTCAAAAGCAAAGTTTTTTTTATTGAAAACTTAATACAAATAACGTTTTCAAGATCAAGATCAAGTTTTATAAAGAAAACTCATTGAAGACAATGGTTTCTAGGAGAAACTCGGACAAGTTTTATATAAAAAGGATAAAGATTACAGAGAACTCGTGGAAGACAAAGTATTCTGTAGAAAAAACATCATAAACAGTGTTTTCTATAGAAACACATCGAATAGATATAAAGATTTTTTTAAGAAAGCTCATCAAAGTCAAAGTTTTCTATAAGAAAACTAATCAACTAACATTTTTCTGTAGAAAATTCATAGAAGCCAAAGCTTTCTCCAAAAAAACACATCAAAGGTAATTTTTCTGTAGAATTCTAATCAATGAACGATTTCTATAGAAAAATGCCAGTTGACAAAGTTCTCTATTAAAAAAAAAACTCACCAAAGACAATTTATCTATAGAAAACTGTTGTACAAACACCAAAGACGCGGTTTTGTTTCTTTGCAAAAGTTTTCCATATAAATCTAGTCGAAAGTATTCTTTAAAAAACTTTTATATAAATCTCTACATGAACCACAAAACTCTAATTAATCTCCAATACAGATTAAAACAATATTAACTATTGCTCCCCCAAATTTTTGAGGATTAAAACTTACCCAAAGTTGGTACATGCTTGGCCAAGATACCAAAGCTGCCAGAGAATGAGGGCACATCGACTTGACGTACTTCGGCATTATCGTAGAAAGTCTTGTTGGCGGCAGCAAAGGTAAGTTTCATCTCGTCAGCATAACCACGGGTTTGAACGAAACGGGCACCACGGGTAGCCAACATACGAGCATTCTTAGCGAAAGACATGATTAACTAAAAAATTATAAATTTCACATTATTATTATGCTTATTATGTAAAAAACACTAAAAATATTTCAGTTTTTCCAAAAAAATCCTCGTATTTTTTCCATTATGTAACTTTGTAGGTTATGACCAAACAACAAAACATAACAGTTTCATACATTTGTTCACTTGCTTTAGTTAAATAACTCTTTAGCCAATAATTCTGTGGATTTTCCGGGAGTTTTTAAGCTGGATTTTTATTTACCTGTTAATTTATTTAAGTCTGTGGGAGCGTTTCCAGTTAAATTCCTATGGAAATTCTATGAAAAACCCTTGGCTGCTACGGTTCTCCAAAATGCGAAATGTCAGTGCGGCCTGTGAGAAAATTTAACAGCTGTCAGTGTTTAGGTGACATTTGCAAAAATTGGTAGCACTTTTTTTGGGATAGTGTAGTGTCGTGTTGCCAGACAAAAACTTATTAGAAAAATATTTTTACACTTTTTCATTAATAAAATATACTTACCGAGTGAATTATTCAGATTTTAATGGTTCTATTTATTTCTTTAAACACATCGACACATTGAGTGAAATCGTAGACAATGGTTTATATTAATTAAAAGTTATCAAAGACGACTTTTTTAAGAGTCATCAAAGATTTTACCAAAAAATCATACAAATCAAGATTTTCTTTTGAAAACTCAACAAAAACAAAGAATTCTATATAAAACTAGGGTTCATTTGTTGAAACCTGGGCGATTTCCATTAATTTTGCATTAACATTAAATTAAAATAAAATTAATTTAATGTAAAAAATATTGCATTAAAATTAAATTTGTAAAATTTAATGCATTAAATTTCCATTAACATTAAATATTTTTGAATTTAATGCATTAATTTTACATTAACATTAAATATTTTTGAAATTAAAGCATTAATTTTGCATTAACATTAAATATATCTGAATTTAGTGCATTAATTTTACATTAACATTAAATAAGCAATAAAATGAATGCATTAATATTCCATTAACATTAATATATATAAAAATTGATAAACATAAATAAAAATACAGCACAAAAGACCTCGATCTAACTAAATACAACTAAAATTAAATAGGTTAAAGTCCTTTCTAATAACTCCTATATTCCATTCAAACTTGTGTGTTTTAAATATGATATTTATATAAGATTCCACAGACAAAATAAACTAAAAAAGGAATATCTGGGAAGTGATACTATTCTTCTAATATGTATTATCGAGTAAAGGAATTATTAGAAAGGACTTTAACAAAATAAACTAAAAATGGAATATCTGGGAAGTGATAATATTCTTCTAATATGTATTATCGAGTATAGGACTTATTAGAAAGGACTTTAACACATTCAATTTTACTTGAATTTAGTTAGACCGAGGTCTTTAGCGCTGTATTCCTTATTTTTATAAATTTTTTTATATATTAATGGAAAATTATGCATTAAAGTCAAAAATATTTAATGTTAATGCAAAATTAATGCATTAATTTCAACAAATATTTAATGTTAACGTAAATTAAATGCCATAAATTAAAAATATTTAATGTTAATGCATTTAATGCATTAAATTACCCTTTAATGTTAATGCTAAACTATTTTCACATCTATTATTCATCTATCTATCTATCTATCATCTATCTATCTACTATCTATTATCTATCTATCATATATCTATCTATCTTCTACTTATTATCTATCTATCATCTATATATCTATCTATTATCTAGCTATCTATCTATCTTCTATCTAATCGATCTATCTATCTATCTATCTATCTATCATCTATCATCTATCCTATCTTCTATCTATCTTCTATATATCTATCTATCTATCTCTATCTATCTATCTATCTATCTATCTATCTATCTATCTATCTATCTATCTATCTATCTATCTATCTATCTATCTATCTATCTATCTATCTATCTATCTATCTATCTATCTATCTATCTATCTATCTATCTATCTATCTATCTATCTATCTATCTATCTATCTATCTATCTATCTATCTATCTATCTATCTATATATCTATCTATTTAATTGCATACATTTACAACTACAAAAGAGAGTTAAAACATTTTCAAGTAAGACGCCATTCTATTTTTTCAAGTGTATTTCTTACCATATGATTTTTCATAAGATATGGTAGCTCGCTACCTATTAACTAATCTCTTAAGTGGTGCCAAGTTTATGAACTGCCTAATTTTCACAGACGCTAATTTATTTTTAATATTTTCCTATCTTATTACCTTTAATTTTTAAAATAAACATTACCTGATGGATTAACCGTAATAAAATTTGCAAATTAATTACCTGATGTAATTAATAGTTAAGTAAAGTGGTAGAGAAATTGCTATTGGATTGTCAGTAAATGGCGGGCAGTGTGACATTAAACAACACAAAAGAAAAAAATAAGCAAGTGTCAAATAAATGCAACGTTACAAAATAAAACAAAACATTAAATAAGAACAAGCAGCAAGCAATTTTTAAATTAACAAAATAAAGTGATTTTTAAAGAGTTTGTTTAAAAGAAAATATTAAAATTAATAAAGAAAGGAGGGAGTAATTATAAATGGAACATTGGAAGCGTTGAGAAGATACTTTAAAGTTTAATTCAAATTACTTTCAAACGTTTTTACAAACTAGCGCGCTTTGTTGCTGTTTGTTGTTGTTTTATTTTTATAAGTGAACTGTCAAAAAATTTGTATGAATGAATGGGTTTTTGTTGTTTTTTGGGAGAATAAGCGAAAGAGAAAAGAGCACAACTAATTTTTTCCACAAGAGGAATGTAATTTTTGTTCATAATTTCAAAAAGAACATACAATTTTTTCATCGTCTTACTTGCAATTTAGTACTTACTCCACATTTGTTGAAAAAAATTTGGAGGAAACACAACGTTTTATTAGAGGAGTTCCTGAAAAGTATTGGGAATTACAACATTTTTAAAAATATTAAAGTGACAAAACAATTTTTTAAATTGTGTTTAATTTAAGCAAATAATATCTTAAATTAGACAACAGCATAGTTTAAAAATAAGCTGATAACAACTAAAATACTGGAGAAATAGTTAAAATCTAATTTCTTGCTAAATTAATACGAAAAAAAGCCAACAGCCAGCAGCACTAGTAAGAAGACAATTGCAGCATGTCATCTTCAACGGCTCCCATTATTGCAAGTTCTACTACTAGTACGACCATGAGTTTGGCATCCCGTGAAATGACTGATAATCATCGTTTGTTTCAATTTTATTTGGAAAGTTTCTTTAAAATACCCAAAGACATTAGCCATGATATAATCTATTGCCAAAGAGCTTTGAAGGCTCACATCAAGGTTCATCAGGTGAGTGTGAATAGAGAAATAAGTCACCGAGACAAATTCAATCAGTCATTTAGTCAATTGAAATAATATAAGAAATCGAAACTTACAAAACCAACGCACACATACACCTGCTGACCATCTAGTCTATGAAGGCAAGCAATAATAACCTAAATTGAAAATTAAACTTTCCAAGAGAAATTACTTATTTTAAAACAGAATTTGATGTAATTGATACAGAGTATTTAATAGATTTCTATCAATAACTTTTTGAAAAATTTGTTTAAAGAAATGGTCTAGTAGAAATTGTTTAAAGAATATATAGATAAACTTAAACCATTACCTACCTTTCACGACTTAGTCTGTTTTTGCTTGTGACCTTAGTTGAACAGACACACTCATTTATACACATAATACTAGATAATGGAACAATTTGCAAACTTGTTAATAAAATTGAAATGAAAAAAAGTAAAACATTTGTACATTGGTCATCTATAGATTTAGTTATTAAAACTTAATAAAATTTAATTAAATATTATATTAAAACCATATTTTCTTTATATTTGTCTTTCTTTTTCAGATGGTTTTGGATGTTTTTCAACAACAGCCCGATGCAGTAAGTAAAAACACTATTATTTTTTAGGAAAAGTTAAATAGTTAATATTTTTTTTAATATTTATGAACTAATGGTTTCCAAATCTAATCTAAATAATTTCTTACACGTTTTTTTCTATTCTGTTTGATTTTTTTCTCTAGCCCTCATGTGCTACATTTAACTTTTTTCTTTTGTTTAATAGATAGGTATTTCTTTTTTTAAGCACTTTCACTTTCATTTATTAACAATCTTCATTATTAAATAACTATTGTTTAAGATATAGTTAAAAGTTTTTGTCTTAATTAAAATGTCCTTACATGACTTTAGTTTAAAATATTGCTCCAAAAAGTCTTTGTTCTTGTATTGTAGAAAAAAAGAAACAAACCTACAACGTCACATCATCATCATGGGCACAAAATGTGTGTGTTTATTTTTTAAATGGCAGCTTATGATTTCGTTCGCTTTCTATAAAAATTTAATTATAGACTTCAACCCTTAGAATTGCTAGTTAAATAGGTGTTAATAAGTTTTCGTGAAAAAACACAAGATTACAAAATATTTGATTTAATTGTTTTATTCCAAAATTAGTTTACTCATAGAATACCTATAAGTAATATTTTATTGTTGTTGGCTATGATTTTGTTGCATTTTATTAATAATTTTAAGTAAAATGTTGTTGTATAACATTTTTTTTAATAAATTTTCTTCTTTTTCTTGAAATTAAAAAAACAAATACTTTGTGCATAAACAAATTAACAAATTAAATAACAAATAATTTCTTGTTGTTGTCTACTTGTATAAAAATGTTATATGTAAATAAATAGTGTGTAGCAAATTTAGGTTAGGTTGAAAATTGTATACATACAAACATAACTTTAACGTTTTGTTAAAACTAAAAAAATATTTTGAAAAATTCAAAGTATTAAAGGATTTTTATAAAATTTTATAATTTTCAATTAAATGCAAGCTGCAATTCTTTATTTAATATTTTAATAAAAATATTAAAAACACATGTAGATTAACAGGTTTTAGGCAGAAATTACAAGTTTTTTTTATTATACATACTATTATTGGACATACTATGGAATCATTGTGATCTTTATTTATTAGACAGTAATATTATCTTCAAAGTATAGTTCTTGGAAAATGATTGGTTCAATAATAGTTCAGTTCTCGTTCAGTACTAGTTCAGTTCCAGTTCAGTTCTAGTTCAGTTCTAGTTCAGTTCTAGTTCAGTTCTAGTTCAGTTCTAGTTCAGTTCTAGTTCAGTTCTAGTTCAGTTCTAGTTCAGTTCTAGTTCAGTTCTAGTTCAGTTCTATTCAGTTCTATTTCAGTTCTAGTTCAGTTCTAGTTCAGTTCTAGTTCAGTTCTAGTTCAGTTCTAGTTCAGTTCTAGTTCAGTTCTAGTTCAGTTCTAGTTCAGTTCTAGTTCAGTTCTAGTTCAGTTCTAGTTCAGTTCTAGTTCAGTTCTAGTTCAGTTCTAGTTCAGTTCTAGTTCAGTTCTAGTTCAGTTCTAGTTCAGTTCTAGTTCAGTTCTAGTTCAGTCTAGTTCAGTTCTAGTTCAGTTCTAGTTCAGTTCTAGTTCAGTTCTAGTTCAGTTCTAGTTCAGTTCTAGTTCAGTTCTAGTTCAGTTCTAGTTCAGTTCTAGTTCAGTTCTAGTTCAGTTCTAGTTCAGTTCTAGTTCAGTTCTAGTTCAGTTCTAGTTCAGTTCTAGTTCAGTTCTAGTTCAGTTCTAGTTCAGTTCTAGTTCAGTTCTAGTTCAGTTCTAGTTCAGTTCTAGTTCAGTTCTAGTTCAGTTCTAGTTCAGTTCTAGCTCAGTTCTAGTTCAATTTTAGTTCAGTTCTGTTCTATTTCAGTTCTATTTTAGTTCTAGTTTAGTTATAGTTCAGTTCTAGTTCAGTTCTAGTTCTAGTTCAGTTCTAGTTCAGTTCTAGTTCGGTTCTAGTTCAGTTCTAGTTCAGTTCTAGTTCAGTTCTAGTTCAGTTCTAGTTCAGTTCTAGTTCAGTTCTAGTTCAGTTCTAGTTCAGTTCTAGTTCAGTTCTAGTTCAGTTCTAGTTCAGTTCTAGTTCAGTTCTAGTTCAGTTCTAGTTCAGTTCTAGTTCAGTTCTAGTTCAGTTCTAGTTCAGTTCTAGTTCAGTTCTATTTCAGTTCTAGTTCAGTTCTAGTTCAACTCTATTTCAGTTCTAGTTCTGTTCTTGTTCAGCTGTAATATTTTTTTAAATTTATATGAAACTAAGTTTCGTGTAAAACAAATTCCAAGAGACACGCTTGGATCATTTATAATTTGATAAAGCAACTTTATAATTCTTTTGTTCCAACCAAAGTGGTCTTACAAAAACTACTAATAGTTTCCTTGTATTTCCTAATTCAACAAACTTCCTTAAATTTGACTCCTATGCAGAGTCTTGTTTATGAAAATTTAATAATTGTTGGTAAGCTCTTATAAAATCAATATTGCAAGTAAAAAAACATTGAAAGTGTTCCAAAATTGGCTAAAATTTTATATGATAAGTAAAATTACGATGACGTATACAAAAAAACTTGACTGATATATGTATGATCAACTGATAGATTAATTTAATAAAAGTGGAATATTTGGCACAACACAAGCTTTGAACTTTTACAATTATGTATTTCAACTGTCTCTAAAATTTGAATCTAGGGTATTACGAAATAAATTGTAGTCTTTAAAATGGTTCTCAGTATAAGATATTCATAATAATAAAATTTAATTATACTTTTTGCTACAATTGTATAAATGCGTTCACAAGATATTGAAATTGCAATTCTTTCAAAAATGCATTAAGGGAAAATACCAAATTTTAATGAAATAAAAAGTACTACTACTTTGTTATACATACAGTTCTTTCGTCATAAGTTGGATTATATAAACTTATTACGTTACACGTATAATAAAGTACTGCCAAACTTAATACGCCCTCGGAATTAATAATGATTTGTAAAACTTGATCCTAAACAATTTGTTCAAAAAGAAGACAATTATGTATGTTAGTATTCTGCAAAATAGATAATTTTAATGATAAAAGATGTAAGGATTATAATATATTTATTATCCTTATCCTTATTATTATTCAACATGAATATTTCTTGATCGAAAGAATTATATGTTAGTTATGTCATAACAAACATTCACTATTGAAATTTTTTTTATTAGCAAGTAATACTTATAAAAACCATTATTAATTAAACTTAAAATTAATTAATATATCCACTGAGTCATCATCATCATAATCTGAAATATTTTTTTAAAAGTATAAAGTAGATGAATGCATACCACTCAATTATACAGCAAAAGAACAAAAATTCTATTACTATGCAACTTCTCTTTTATTTGATATAAATATAAGAATCAACATTTATTTTATCAATATTTTCTAAAATAAACAGAACAATAATAGTACATACACAGAGTAGTATATACTTAAACAAAACAAATGATTTTTCTACATCTCTGCCTTAGTTTGTATTATGGAAATAACCCAGCGAAATATTTATTTTTATCAATAAAGAAATGTACGAAAATTTGCTATAAAGAAAATGGTTCTTCGAAATTTTTTTCTGAATGGAAGGAAAGTTTTCTGGTTAATTAGTCAGTTTTGAAATTTTCTATTAAAAATATAAAATTTTAAAATTTTCGAACGTTTTCTATGAAAATAGAAAATTTAAAAAATTTTCTTTAAAAAAAAGAAAAATTTTCACAATTTTTAATTGGAAATTCCTATTTTCAAAATTTTTTATTGAAACAGATATTTTGAATTCTGTATACAGAACAGAAAATTTCGAAAATTGGTATTGAAAAAAGAAAATTTCGAAAATTTTCTATTGAAAACAGAAAATTTCGAAAATTTTCTATTGAAAACAAAAAATTTCGAAAATTTTGTTTTGAAAACAGAAAATTTCGAAAATTCTTTATTGAAAACAGAAAATTTCGAAAATTTTCTTTTGAAAACAGAAAATTTCGAAAATTTTTTACTGAAAACAGAAAATTTCGAAAATTTTCTATTGAAAACAGAAAATTTCGAAAATTTTCTATTGAAAACAGAAAATTTCGAAAATTTTCTATTGAAAACAGAAAATTTCGAAAATTTTCTATTGAAAACAGAAAATTTCGAAAATTTTCTACTGAAAACAGAAAATTTCGAAAATTTTCTACTGAAAACAGAAAATTTCAAAAATTTTCTACTGAAAACAGAAAATTTCGAAAATTTTCTACTGAAAACAGAAAATTTCGAAAATTTTCTACTGAAAACAGAAAATTTCGAAAATTTTCTACTGAAAACAGAAAATTTCGAAAATTTTCTACTGAAAACAGAAAATTTCGAAAATCTATTGAAAACAGAAAATTTCGAAAATTTTCTACTGAAAACAGAAAATTTCGAAAATTTTCTACTGAAAACAGAAAATTTCGAAAATTTTCTACTGAAAACAGAAAATTTCGAAAATTTTCTATTGAAAACAGAAAATTTCTATTGAAAACAGAAAATTTCGAAAATTTTCCATTGAAAACGGAAAATTTCTAAAATTTTCTACTGAAAACAGAAAAATTTCGAAAATCTTCTATTGAAAACACAAAAATTTCGAAAATTTTCTATTGAAAACACAAAAATTTCGAAAATTTTCTATTGAAATCAGAAATTGTCGAATATTTTCAAAATTTTGAAGAAATATACAAAAAATTAGAGAATTCTTGGGAAATTTGTTCCAGAAATTTCCAACATAATAAACCTAATGGAAAATCCCACATTTTGCTAGAGAGTGTTAAAAAAAAAACTGCAATTACTTAGCTTTAAAACATTTCACTGGGTTAATGTACATACACACTGGTTGGAATTTTGTATGTACAAATATGTGTTTGTATGTAGATTTTGCATAAACACCGTAATTTGAGGTTATGTATTTTAACAATATGGCCGTTTGATACAAACCAAATAAATTTATAAAATCAATATAATTTAAGCTAAAAAATCAATAACATATAAGACTGTTATTGGACTTGAAAAATCTATAAAGTTTTCTTTAAATCAATTGCATTTCTTTATGTACGTTTAGCTACAACTTTTTGTATTTTAACGCCATTTTCTTCTTAAATGTAGTTTTATATAGTATATGATGGTCGGTCGGTTTGTTGGTTAGTTGATTGTTTTATTTGTTATTGTTGCTTTGTTTATTGTTTAAGGTCGTTATATATTTTGTAGTCATTTTATTTAATTTATTTTTATATTTCAGTATTTTTTAGTCATTGTTTATGAAGGTAGTTTTGTATTTTATATACAATTTTTTTAATGTTTTTGTCATACTGCTACTTGTACAAAGAAAGTGTTTAATTAATTTAAAGGAAATAAATTATAATTGTTTATTCCCTTTTATATAGTTTAATTATGCGTAAATCAAAAAAACAAATTATTTATAATTTAATAATGTCTTTTATATTGTAAGAAGTTTATAATGGTTATCTTTTAAACATAAATAAACATTAGTACATGGTGATGTATATAGTATGTATATAATTTATATTATGTATCTTGTACGTACTTATGTTTTTGTAACGTAAATTTATTTATTTACTTTATAAAAGTATTCTCTTCCTCATTTCTACTCAGTGTTGTATTTTTTCACTTTTATAGATTTATATTTGTTGTTTTTTATTTATTTATTTGTCTCTCATCTCCATGGACAGATGTGACAATTTGTGTATACAAAATATGTTGAAGATTTTTGTTGTTGTTTATTTGTTTATACTGCACACATGCAGGTAATTAGAAACCCAATAGATTTAGTTTTGGTATTACAAAAAATCTAATTATACCTTCGGTTGAGATTTTAGAATTGAACAAATCCAAATGTTTCTTAGAATTCACGTAACTAATAAAACTTTTAATCTTGGAATTAGAAATATGAATTCCGAAATTGTCATGTACCTGATTGGACCACGCAGATTTCATTTAAATTTTCTATAAAAAAGGAAATTCTTTTAAAATTTTCTATAAAAGGAGAAAATGTCAAAAATTTTCTATAAAAAAGAGAATTTTTTCTATAAAGAAGAAAGGTTTTTCTATAAAAAAGAACACATTTCAAAACATTTTCTATTGAAAACAACAAATTTTTCGAAATTTTGTAATGAAAACAGAAAATTTCGAAAAATTTTCTATGAAAATTTAGAAAACTTTCTATTGAAAACAGAAATTTTCAAAATTTTTTTGTTGAAAACAGAAATTTTCTATCGAAAACAGAAATTTTCAAAAATTTTGAAAATTTTCCATTGAAAACAGAAAAATTTTGAAAATTTTCCATTGAAAACAGAAACATTTTGAAAATTTTCTATTGAAAACAGAAAATGTTCTATTGAAAACAGAAAAATTTTGAAAATTTTCTATTGAAAACAGAAAAATTTTGAAAATTTTCTACTGAAAACAGAAAAATTTTGAAAATTTTCTATTAAAAACAGAAAAATTTTGAAAATTTTCTATTGAAAACAGAAAAATTTTAAAAATTTTCTATTAAAAACAGTATTTTCTATTTAAAAATGTTCTATTGAAAACAGAAAATTTTCTTTGAAAACAAAAAAATTTTGAAAATTTTCTACTGAAAACAGAAAAATTTTGAAAATTTTCTATTGAAAACAGAAAAATTTTGAAAATTTTCTACTGAAAACAGAAAAATTTTGAAAATTTTCCTTTGAAAACAGAAAAATTTTGATAATTTTCTATTGAAAACAGAAAAATTTTGAAAATTTTCTATTGAAAAATTTTAAAAATTTTCTATTAAAAACAGTATTTTCTATTTAAAAATGTTCTATTGAAAACAGAAAATTTTCTTTGAAAACAAAAAAATTTTGAAAATTTTCTACTGAAAACAGAAAAATTTTGAAAATTTTCTATTGAAAACAGAAAAATTTTGAAAATTTTCTATTGAAAACAGAAAAATTTTGAAAATTTTCTACTGAAAACAGAAAAATTTTGAAAATTTTCTACTGAAAACAGAAAAATTTTGAAAATTTTCTACTGAAAACAGAAAAATTTTGAAAATTTTCCTTTGAAAACAGAAAAATTTTGATAATTTTCTATTGAAAACAGAAAAATTTTGAAAATTTTCTATTGAAAACAGGAAAATTTTGAAAATTTTCTATTGAAAACAGAAAAATTTTGAAAATTTTCTATTGAAAACAGAAAATTTTGAAAACAGAAAATTTTGAAAACAGAAAATTTTGAAAATTTTCTATTGAAAACAGAAAAATTTTGAAAATTTTCTATTGAAAACAGAAAAGTTTTGAAAATTTTCTATTGAAAACAGAAAAATTTTAAAAATTTTCTATTGAAAACAGAAAAATTTTAAAAATTTTCTATTGAAAACAGAAAAAATTTGAAAATTTTCTATAGAAAACAGAAAATGTTCAAAATTTGCTATTGAAAACAGAAAATTTCAAAATTTTTTTTTGAAAACAGAAAATTTCAAAAATTTTTATTGATAAAACGAAAATTTCGAGACTTAACTTAAACTATAAAATGATTTCTTTATTTTAAACAACTTTTTTAATTCAACCTTTTTTTTCTTTCTTTGCAGGATCCTCAACAAAAGAAACGTATACTGGATGAGTTGGAAGGTGAAATTTATGAAATTAATGCCGAACAGAATTTTCTCTTCTTACGTCTTAGGCGTATTATAGATGAGTTTATGAAAATGTTAAAGAAAAATGACATACCCACAGATTCCAATACCACTAATGCCTTTGTCTCCAAAGAACTTGTGCCCTTAATTAATGATCCCACTTTGGAAATTATACCGACAACTGTGATCATACGTAACACAGAGGAGAAATTGATAGAGAAATATTTTGAAGTTCAAAAGGATACAAAACCTGAACCGGTTTATGATAATATGGAAATTATAGAGTTAGATGATGATGAGGAGTCTAAGATGGTGGAGCAGAAATTTAGTAAAGCTTATGGTCATAGCCGTTTTGGTAATAGAAAAGAGCATTTGATTAATGTAGGAGGAGTAGGAGGCTTAATGGGTGAAAGTTTATTGAAAAATTTACAGGCCAATATGGCTGCTCAGCCGTCATTGTTGAAACCTTTTAATCAAAGAATGACTAATGATTTGATGACTTTGGATGTTAAGCCCAATCTTAATAAACCGGTAAAAACTTTGGGTGATCTTTATAAGCGAAAAAAGGAGGAGAAATTGATTAATCAAAGAATGGCACAGGAATTGATGGCGGTGGATGTTAAGCCTAATATTATTAAGCCGGTCAAAACTTTGGGTGATCTTTATCAACAGAAAAAAGAGGAAAAGGAGAAGACCATTGAGTTGCCAGTATCCACAAATGTTAAAATGAGTCGTATGAATTTGAGACAAGCTTTAAAGCGTGCTCAAGCTCAAGTAAGAGGACCTATTGCTGCCTCTATACCAGCACCACCACCACCGCCACCACCAGTAGCACCGGTAGCAGTAGCAGTAGCAGCTTCAGCGGAAGTTGTTAAGAAATCTAATGTGGGTAGAACTAGAGCTACACGTGCTGCTGTTGCTGCCGCCGCTGCAGCTGCTGTCAATACAGCTTCATCTGGTGCCCAAAAATCACCCGAAAGAAGTTCTTCATCTGAGGAAGGTACCCCGGAACGTGGACATACTCCTCCACATAATTATTGGCCCGATGAATTTGAAGAGACTCGTACTAAAGCCGAAGAATATGGTCAAGAAATGTTTTTGAGATTATTCGATTTATTTACACCCGAAATACATGCTCAATTGCAGCAGAGACGTTCAAAGCGACGCAGACGTTGTGTACAGAATAATAGTTATCATTATGGCAGACTTGAGGTGAGTTATGGGAAATACAGAAAGACTTCTTGAACTTTTATAAGTGGTTAACAGCAAGTCTCATTAATATTTTTTCTTTCTCTTCCAAACAGCATCTTCCTGCCACCACACAAACTGAACCAGATAATAAAAAGAAACGCAAAAACTTTCTTCTATCACCTCAGGTTAAAAAAGCCTTGCCAGCAAAACGTACTAAAAGACGTAGTGCCGATAATGTGTCTGAAACAAATTCAGCACCACCCTCACGTTCGACCTCTAGTTCACCCGATGAAAAACGTTCATGTAATGAATGCTTAAAAACCGGTACGAATCTAGAACAATGTGAAGAATGTAAATTATATTATCATCCACAATGTCATCGTGAAGACGATGATGTTATGATTGTAGAAGATCCTAAAGAAAACTTAAATGATTTGAAAAAATGTCCAGGCTGTAAACGTAAACATGATAAGGCCATTAAAGAAGGTATGTTTTTTGAAAGTGGTAAAAGAAAATTGTAAAATAAATTTTATTAATTCGTTTTTTTTTTTCTCTACAGAACTTATAATACACCGTAGATTACAAAGTTGTGCCCAAGATTTGGAATTACAATTGGCTAAAGAGAAAGATCGTAATGAAATTTTACAACGTACTGGCAAATCCTATAAAATACAAATGAATAATATTTTTAAAATTGTCAATTCTTTTAAAACTGAAACAACATCTACCTCTCAATCATCTGCCATTGAAAATATGATCTATGACGTCGATGAAATTATGTAGAAGATGATGATGTCATACTAATTGTAAATTGCTGTTTATAAACTTGTGGTTTATAGCAACAATAATAATTTGTAGAATATTAAGTTTTTTTAAATAACACTATTATTTTATAGTTGTTAAGTTCTTTCAGAATTAAATAGTTTTATTGTATCAATTATAAAATTTACAAAATATGTAAATCTTATATGTTGTTTCTAGATACCATGTGAGTAGATTGAGTTAAAATTTTGTATTTTGTTTTTGTTACAATAACAAAATACAAGTTAAATTTGTACTTTATCTAGAAACAACCCATTAAACTGTAAAACGTTTAATTGTGATTGTTAATTAAGTTTTGAATCCTTTAATACCATATTGTTTTTTCTTAGTTTTAGTTTAACCCCAAGTTCTTTTAAATTCATCTATTAAATGCTTAAAAAACAATGTTAATTTATCATGTTTATCAACTAATCTTTATTAATTTTTTTTAGATTTTAAGTTGTCTTATTACTGCCTTATTCATAACAATTTATCAAAGGTTTATAGAACAAATTTAATATAAAAAAATAGAATTATAAACCATTGATAAATTGTTATGAATAAAAGGCCCTAAATCTTTTTTGTTTTTTAATAAAATATGAAAAGTGTTTTTTTTTTCCTTTTTTAAATAAAACATTTAAATTTCATTTTAATAAAAATACAAAAATTGTTTGATATAATTCATTTAAAATATTATTATAAACATTTTCTTAAGGTACTTAAACTTTACTTTAAGTTAATGAATAATATACGGGTTTCAGGGACTTAATCATTTATTTATAAAATTTTATTTTAACATTATTTACAAAAATCTATGTAAAATTGTTAATATTGCACCAATTGTTATGATTTTCTTAAATTGTAATTGATTTATTGTTTCACTGCCATTGCACAAGTCACCTTGACAGAAGCACATGTAGACTTTTTTGTAATTGTAGACGGTATTGGCACAGCGATCTTGATTGTCATCAGGGCCACGTTGTACACACATACGTTGTATGGCTTGATCGTAATCTGAAAATGAGGGAAATTCGAAAAAATCATTAAATAGTTTAAAGGAGATAATTAAATCCAGTTTTAGAACTAGTATCGTGTGTCTCCAGTAGGTTAGTAGTAGGGATCTGATTTGAATTACCGCATACGCGATCAAAAAGCTTTCGTATTGAAAATTCATGTCGATAGAGAAATTGAGCTTTAATGTACTAAATTTCTTGTTAGATATCAAATGGCATCCTCTAAGAAAGGAAAATTAACTTCAATTTTACATAATTTTATATCAATATAGATCAATATTGGCTGCTACCAGTATTGACCGGTACCTTTGAAACATATTTGAACGTTTTAAAGGATTCAAAATCTGAATGACAACTTTTTGCCATTAAAGGATTAAGATAATTTAATTAATGGTGACATAACAGCAGTAAGACTAGTCTATAGTCGAGTCTATAGTCGAGTCTATAGTCGAGTCTATAGTCCAGTCTATAGTCTAGTCTACAGTCTAGTCTATAGTCCAGTATATAATCTAGTCTATAGTCTAGTATATAGTCTAGTCTAAAGTCTAGTCTATAGTTTAGTCTAGTCTAAAGTCTAGTCCAAAGTTTAGTTTAGTCTAGTCTAGTCTAGTCTAGTCTAGTCTAGTCTAGTCTATAGTCTAGTCTATAGTCTAGTCTATAGTCTAGTCTATACTCTAGTTTATAGTCTAGTCTATAGTCTAGTCTATAGTCTAGTCTATACTCTAGTCTACAGTCTAGTCTATAGTATAGTCTAGTCAATAGTATAGTCTAGTCAATAGTCTAGTCTAGTCAATAGTATAGTCTAGTCAATAGTCTAGTCTATAGACTAGTCTATAGTCTAGTCTATAGTCTAGTCTATAGTCTAGTCTATAGTCTTGTCTATAGTCTAGTCTATAGTCTAGTCTATAGTCTAGTCTATAGTCTAGTCTATAGTCTAGTCTATAGTCTAGTCTATAGTCTAGTCTATAGTCTAGTCTATAGTCTAGTCTATAGTCTAGTCTATAGTCTAGTCTATAGTCTAGTCTATAGTCTAGTCTATAGTCTAGTCTATAGTCTAGTCTATAGTCTAGTCTATAGTCTAGTCTATAGTCTAGTCTATAGTCTAGTCTATAATCTAGTCTATAGTCTAGTCTATAGTCTAGTCTATAGTCTAGTCTATAGTCTAGTCTATAGTCTAGTCTATAGTCTAGTCTATAGTCTAGTCTATAGTCTAGTCTATAGTCTAGTCTATAGTCTAGTCTATAGTCTAGTCTATAGTCTAGTCTATAGTCTAGTCTATAGTCTAGTCTATAGTCTAGTCTATAGTCTAGTCTATAGTCTAGTCTATAGTCTAGTCTAGTCTAGTCTATAGTCTAGTCTATAGTCTAGTCTATAGTCTAGTCTATAGTCTAGTCTATAGTCTAGTCTATAGTCTAGTCTATAGTCTAGTCTATAGTCTAGTCTATAGTCTAGTCTATAGTCTAGTCTATAGTCTAGTCTATAGTCTAGTCTATAGTCTAGTCTATAGTCTAGTCTATAGTCTAGTCTATAGTCTAGTCTATAGTCTAGTCTATAGTCTAGTCTATAGTCTAGTTATAGTCTAGTCTATAGTCTAGTCTATAGTCTAGTCTATAGTCTAGTCTATAGTCTAGTCTATAGTCTAGTCTATAGTCTAGTCTATAGTCTAGTCTATAGTCTAGTCTATAGTCTAGTCTATAGTCTAGTCTATAGTCTAGTCTATATCTAGTCTATAGTCTAGTCTATAGTAGTATAGTCTATAGTCTGGTCTATAGTCTAGTCTATAGTCTGGTCTATAGTCTAGTCTATAGTCTAGTCTATAGTCTAGTCTATAGTCTAGTCTATAGTCTAGTCTGTAGTCTAGTCTATAGTCTAGTCTGTAGTCTAGTCTAGTCTATAGTCTAGTCTATAGTCTTGTCTATAGTCTAGTCTATAGTCTAGTATATAGTCTAGTCTATAGTCTAGTCTATAGTCTAGTCTATAGTCTAGTCTATAGTCTAGTCTATAGTCTAGTCTATAGTCTAGTCTATAGTCTAGTCTATAGTCTAGTCTATAGTCTAGTCTATAGTCTAGTCTATAGTCTAGTCTATAGTCTAGTCTATAGTCTAGTCTATAGTCTAGTCTATAGTCTAGTCTATAGTCTAGTCTATAGTCTAGTCTATAGTCTAGTCTATAGTCTAGTCTATAGTCTAGTCTATAGTCTAGTCTATAGTCTAGTCTATAGTCTAGTCTATATCTAGTCTATAGTCTAGTCTATAGTCTAGTCTATAGTCTAGTCTATAGTCTAGTCTATAGTCTAGTCTATAGTCTAGTCTATAGTCTAGTCTATAGTCTAGTCTATAGTCTAGTCTATAGTCTAGTCTATAGTCTAGTCTATAGTCTAGTCTATAGTCTAGTCTATAGTCTGGTCTATAGTCTAGTCTATAGTCTAGTCTATAGTCTAGTCTATAGTCTAGTCTATAGTCTAGTCTATAGTCTAGTCTGTAGTCTAGTCTAGTCTATAGTCTAGTCTGTAGTCTAGTCTAGTCTATAGTCTAGTCTATAGTCTTGTCTATAGTCTAGTCTATAGTCTAGTATATAGTCTAGTCTATAGTCTAGTCTATAGTCTAGTCTATAGTCTAGTCTATAGTCTAGTCTATAGTCTAGTCTATAGTCTAGTCTATAGTCTAGTCTATAGTCTAGTCTATAGTCTAGTCTATAGTCTAGTCTATAGTCTAGTCTATAGTCTAGTCTATAGTCTAGTCTATAGTCTAGTCTATAGTCTAGTCTATAGTCTAGTCTATAGTCTAGCCTATAGTCTAGTCTTTAAAACCTAAAATGTACTAATTTTGTTTTAATTTAGTTCTATTCCCAAATTTCTATACTAAAAAAAATTACTCACCATCTGTAGCATAGGTACCGCCGCCCTCAATAACTTTGCCACACCAGCCGGAAGCACAGGGTATGGCCGCCAGACCCGGTTCACTTTCAACATCGGTGGCATTGAAATGAAAAGGATCTTTACAACTGCCCAGTTCACCACGTGAACGACAAGAATAACATCTTCTCAACAAAGCTGTATAAGTTAAACAACAACAATGTGCAAATTATAATATTAAACATTAAAATTTAAAAAAAACAACAACAACAAAATAAACAAGTAATGCTCGTTTTGTTTAGCACAAATATTTGCTAAAAAATTAAACCCTGACATTTATGATTCGCAAAAAAAAAAAAATATTCAAAAAAGGTGACATTTTAGTTAAAATCTCAACAAGCACACCTTAGATTTTCCACACACAAACAAGTTTGAAAATTAAAATTCTTGTGGTTAATTACATATTTACTTTACGGTTTAAATGAAAAGTGAAATTAATTATGAAACTTAAAGAAACAAGAGAAAAAACAATCAACAACATTAAATGATTCATAAAAATTAACACAGTTTAACAAAGCGAAGTTTCTTTTACCAATCACAAAGTAAAGAAAAAAATACTTGAACAAATGTTTCATAGCAAAAAGAAAAATACATTTATTTTATGTCTTATAAATTATAACACCTTCATTTTTAATTTTTCTTCCAATTTGTCTTACTGGGTATTTGTGTGTAACAAAAACAAAAGACTTCAAGACACATACTTGTTTTTTGTTTAGTTTACAAGATTATATTCAATAATTTCTTTTTTCGTACTTACCATTAGATAAATTTAAAAAATTTAATAATATCACTATCACAGTTATTTGTATGCTGACGATTTTCATTTTTTTTGTACAACAAAATTTCTCTAAAATAGGTTTTATTTTAATTATTCTTCTCCTTTTGTACTTTAAGTAACTAATTGTGCAGAGTGGCACACATTTATTACACTTCTTTTTCTTCTTTTGGCCTTTTACTTCTTTTGGCTAAAATAAATAAGTTGCCACTAGGTTGTGTTTTCTTTTATACTGCCACATTGGTAGACAATGTTTTTAAAACGCAGTGTCGCCATATGTAGGGATTTGTCTCCAAATTGGGGATTTCAAGTTATATTTGGGGACAGATTTTAGTGGGGAATGATTAGGGCATTTTTTATAATTATTGCTCTATTTTTTGGGGATCACATATACAGAGTGGGACAATTAGGGGATTTTGAGAATATTTTATTTTAGTGAAATAATCAGAACAGTATTTTCATATAAATTAAACAAATTTAAAATTAATTTTCGACGAACAATTTATTTTTTGTTCGAGATTTTGAATTCTCAATAATATGTTATATTGCGCCATCTATGTTTCATTAAAAAATTAAATGTACACTTATCAAAGACACTTTTTATTTGTTTAATTTTACACTGACTATGCCAGATGGCGCAGTTTGTAAGACCATGTCTCAGCTGTATTCAACTCTGTTTTAGTTCACCACTTATTACATTTCGACGGTTGCTGTCTTTGCTAAATACGGTTAGGGTTATGGAAGACAACAATCAAAGTTGAATAGCTAAATATCACGGTAAGGCAGTGTTAATATTAATGTTATAGAGGGTATAGATAATAATGTTTCATATTTTCGAGTTAAATTACACAGGCCGACAAACTTTGAAAAAAAATTCGAAATCATGAGACAAAGTAGGATTTAACAGCGCTGTGACCTCAGATTTTCTTCATGACATATGAAATTTGAGATTATTTGTTCTGAAATCTGAAAAAATCGCCTTTTATGGCACATTTTGCAGGCATTATAACAGCGGAAGACAACTTTATTTTTATAATGTTGTATGTGGTCGACTTACAGATAAGTAAGAATGATAGTTTTCCACGAACAGAGAGAGTGTCACTTCGATACTCTTATTCTCTCAACTGTAGAATGAAATCGAGTGGTTCAATATTGGAAGCAGCAAGCAATATACAGTATAGATCCCTTTAATCGATAGGGATAAACAGTTAAATGAACCAAAGTGACCTGTTCATGGAATGAATGTATTTTAAACTTAACCTAGGGTCGTACATTTTAACCTTCATCTGAACGTATTCACCATATACCGCCCTTTCTACTCATACAAGATCAATTTACTAATGGCAAAGGACTAACATCGAAAGAACGGCACCGACAAAGCGTTCATAAATTGGAATAACATTAGGCCGATCAGTGCTGCTCTTTGATGGTCTTCTCCCTGCAGTCAACAGGATGTTGAAACTTCAACACGATTAATACTCAAAAGAGTAGACTTTGTGGTAACAACTACAAGACACGAGTAGCTTGGATCCAATAAAACGTTCGAGGCATGTGTCAGTGTCATTCAAACGGAGATCCTGGTGATATGTAAAGCGATAGATATGCAATTACATCGCTCTAGGACCTGTTGTGACAATCTATGATGCACTCAATGAGATTGCATTAGTTACCAGGACACTACTCTGTACAGATAAATGATGTAGCCGACGAACTCATAAGACATGGATCGAAAACATAGATTTAGTTAGAACAGACAGATGGAAAACCACCCAGTTCTCAGTATTTTAGGAAGATCACTGATATATTCTGTTGTAACACTATCAAATAGTGTAAAAATAGTTAATTGGATAGTGAAGTATCAAAAGCCTTATGGCCAAAACTAGATGCAAAGGCAAATAATGTACTTATTGGACTTCTCGGATTGCTTAAAGCTCAGACTCTATATAATCTACATATATCTCATTTTATCTAGATGAGGGGAACTGCAATGTACCACTGTGGTATCCAAGTGGAGTTGTATCTTAGGGTGCATAACTCCCTCGAACCACATTTTACCCAATCTTAATCTTAAGCTTGTTGAAACTTTGCGGACGTTTTTCTAATCTAATCTGTGGCTTATCTCTTATCTGTGTCTAAGTAATTTTAATGATTGAACATTTGAAAGATGTTGATACTACTTTCAAAGTGTTTTGTTTTTTGCCAATAAATATGTAAAATTTTATAATTTAAATATATTTGTTAAAAACCTCTTTACTACTAACTTTTCCAACACACTTTGATTTCTGCATAAGTTCACACAAATCACAAGCAAGTAGAGATAAAAATGATTTTATTTTTGTAATTTGCACAGAATTACACAAAATGGAAAATATGTAAGTGTTCTATGTTGTTTGTATTTTAAATTGGAAAATTTTTGTAATTTTCCCACATACATAAATTATTTACATATTTACCCCCCAAAAGACCTGAACGAAAAAAAAAACATTTCATGTAAAATATGACAGGCACAATGAAAAAATAAAAACCAATCAAAAATTGCGTAGTGTTTTGTAAATTCCCAATCCATGAATATAAACTAAGTATAGAGAGAAAAAATAAACACAATCACTCATACGCACTGGTAGCTACAATATAACTCATACACACATCAGTCAGTCAGTCAAAATCATAGATGATAGTCGTCTCACTTCATATTGTATGGCAGATTGAAGTACAAAAGGCAAAATATAATTTTCCAGTTATTATTACAACGACATGCAAACAACATTCACACAAACACATACAAACTTACAACAGTTATGGAGACAATCTATCAACTGTAAAAATAAGTCCAGCAGTAAGAAGTGACTGTATCGAACTAGTGACTTTACCTACAATTCAAAATTATCTCTGGTTATAGAATTAGCTATTCGATACGTTGTTTTAACATTTCATGTCCTTCATATTTGACCTCCACATAAATGGACATTTGACTCTGCAATAGATTACTTCTGAGGGGAAAAGTAACAGGTTCATAAAGTGTAGTACTTTCAGAAATAGTTTAAACTTTATAGTGACTACATTCTTGATTACTTAGGAACACTTCTCTCTACATTGGAAAGACTCGAATCGTAGTAGTTTGCAATGATTATGTTTAAAAAGGATTCATTGACTACTTTCCGAACTGCCGGAAGGCAAACACAACTAGCTATTTGATAGAGTAATTTCCATTCAACACATTTTACAATTTTACACTTAAAGCTCTAAAGGGAATTAAATCAAGTTGTAAACTCACACACACACACACTCAACCAAACCCTAGCACTGCTAATAGGGATATTGGACTTTAATAATAAAATCTAGTTATTGGATGGGTAGTGGCGAGAAGGCTAGAGGGAAAGGGTAAAGAAAATGTTTTGAATAACTAGATTTTAAAATGAAATGAACGAAAACATTTCAACGCTTCAACACCTTTAGGATTTCTATAGATTATAGTATGCGTGTGTGTGTGTGTGTGTGTAAGAGAGAGTGCTGCAAAGAATTTAGATTGTGATGAGAATGATATGAAATGGTTTGAAGTTCGTTTATAATGAAGATTTAATGCACACTTGAATGAATTAGAGAAATCTGTGATTATTGTCCGGATGAATGGGTGGGTTTTGTAAGATGCATGTGATGATGATTTCTTCTTTGTCGTCAGGTTTATGCTAAATAACATCTTATAGCTGATAAAATGTTGTTGTAAGTATAATATAAATATCTTGTGAGAATTGTCATTTCCTTTTCCGTTTCAATGAATTGTTGTTTTAAATAAAATAAAGGTCGTCTTTATATAAAGGGATCTTTATCAAGAGTAATGGTGTCTAAATTAAAAGAATAAATGGCACCTTGTAGAATGAAAATGTTTGTTGGTAAAAACAAAACGTTATATAGTATACACTGCATGTATTATCGTCCAAATTTCAGAATCTCGGTTTCTTGCATGTAATTCCTAATAATTTTTCCAATCAGTGTTCGTGAGGAATGTTATATCCGGAATAATGTTACTAACAAGATCTTTGAATCGAATTTCGGTGAAAACCTGACAATGGCAGAGAAAGTGCACCAGAATTTCACAGTCCTCTCTGCATGTTCTTAATTCGTCCGAATCCGCACGATCAATTTTGTATAGTTGTGCCCATAATCTTGTGAGTCCACTCAGAATACATCCCATCATACTAACCTCAGACTTGCTCTCGCCCCGCTTTTTTTAGGGTTACCTCATAGGATCTTTGTAGTTCTCCCAGATGGGAGAAGTTCATTAAGATAACATGCCCCAATTGGAAGCAATTAGTGAACCATCGGATAACCTAAATTCATAAGTGGTGTCTAGTCCACGAGATCTGGAGAAATGAAATTATCTATTAACATCCGTAGATTCAAAATTTGGCCGAGCGCAGTCTCGCCTTTGCTGTTAGCCTACGAGAGCGGATTAATTTATATCCTCTACATCCATAGTTGTATTCCCATATAATTAGTCCTTAGACAATCGTCGAATATAAAGAGGTTTAAGCGATTTTTAAATCCTTATTAAATTGTGAAAGAGAGCAGTTTATGGTAACAAGGACCTTTAAGGAATGGTTTTGCAAAAGATTGAGAGGCGTTGTCATTCAAATGACATAATAAATTAAACAGAGATACACAAATACATAACTTTAATAGGTTTAAATATCCTTAATCAGAACATGCCTGAACATGTATAGACTTTCATTTATTCATTACACGACTAATAATATCTTTCTCTAACAGCTTTTCCTCTTCCTTAATGTTGTAAAAGATCCTGCACATGTACATGTGTAGGGAAATTTGCATACATCCTTGTATCAGATTCTACATACATAAGTACTTACGAAAAAAATATATATTTTATCCTTCTTTTCGCTTCCTCAGACTCAATTATTAATGTTGAAGGAAAAAATTCCTATTAAAAACACACTTATACATCTTTACAATAATATTTTTATACAAACGTGATCAAATTAAAATGTAAAGGAATTTAAATGAAAATAAATCTATATATGACTGTAACTATGTAAGTGACAAACACATGTACATATATCCTATGTATGAATATCAGTATGTAAATAATATTTGTATATTTTTTTCGTATATACATATGTATAGACATATCTGAGTCTACTGGGGAAAATAATTTGTATACTGATGACAATTTTATTACAAGAACTATACGAAGTAATAAGTGTGTCATGGCTTTTGTAACAACTAAAATGAAACAGTGAAAAAGTATTCAAATGATTCGTAAAAGTGAGGAGAGAGTTTACTGCTTACAATATACGGTTCAGAAAGCATTGCCCATTTCTATAGATTAATCTACACAAAGGGAGCATTTAAAATCCAACTTTAATAGTAGGGCATTTCATGGACGACTTATTATACTGCCTTATATACCAGGTTCTGCATATCTGTCTGTCTGCACCTACACAAGCACACACACACACACTTTTACATTTATTTTAGTCTAGGATAATGATATGCAAATGGAATCATGTTCTTTATCTGAATCCTACTACTCCATGTTCTTCTGTGTAAATTTATGTTTTGTTGTATGAATGTTATTAAATGGAATATTGTGTAATTTACAAGTCCATTACATTACAATAATATTCATTATTTGTTATTTGAATTTTCATTATTTTTTATATTATGATGTATTCTTCCATTTTTTAAAACTGATTGGATTTTGTTTTTTTTTTTAATTCAAAAAAAGAAATGGTTCAACTAAATGTTTAATTTGTTTACCGTTATAAAAGCGATATAAAGAGAAACTGTTTACAGAAATTTTATAAAATAAATTGATTGGAATCCTAAGATAAGTCCAAACTATAAGCCGTTTTATACTCTCCAGACTATAGACTGTTCTATAGTCCAGACTATAGACTGTTCTATAGTCCAGACTATAGACTGTTCTATAGTCCAGACTATAGACTGTTCTATAGTCCAGACTATAGACTGTTCTATAGTCCAGACTATAGACTGTTCTATAGTCCAGACTATAGACTGTTCTATAGTCCAGACTATAGACTGTTCTATAGTCCAGACTATAGACTGTTCTATAGTCCAGACTATAGACTGTTCTATAGTCCAGACTATAGACTGTTCTATAGTCCAGACTATAGACTGTTCTATAGTCCAGACTATAGACTGTTCTATAGTCCAGACTATAGACTGTTCTATAGTCCAGACTATAGACTGTTCTATAATCCAGACTATAGACTGTTCTATAGTCCAGACTATAGACTGTTCTATAGTCCAGACTATAGACTGTTCTAGTTCAGGACTATAGATCAGTTCTAGTTTGGACTATAGATCAGTCTATAGTTTGGACTATAGATCAGTCTATAGTTAGGACTATATAGTCTATAGTCCAGACTATAGACTGTTCTATAGTCCAGACTATAGACTGTTCTATAGTCCAGACTATAGACTGTTCTATAGTCCAGACTATAGACTGTTCTATAGTCCAGACTATAGACTGTTCTATAGTCCAGACTATAGACTGTTCTATAGTCCAGACTATAGACTGTTCTAGAGTCCAGACTATAGACTGTTCTATAGTCCAGACTATAGACTGTTCTATAGTCCAGACTATAGACTGTTCTATAGTCCAGACTATAGACTGTTCTATAGTCCAGACTATAGACTGTTCTATAGTCCAGACTATAGACTGTTCTATAGTCCAGACTATAGACTGTTCTATAGTCCAGACTATAGACTGTTCTATAGTCCAGACTATAGACTGTTCTATAGTCCAGACTATAGACTGTTCTATAGTCCAGACTATAGACTGTTCTATAGTCCAGACTATAGACTGTTCTATAGTCCAGACTATAGACTGTTCTATAGTCCAGACTATAGACTGTTCTATAGTCCAGACTATAGACTGTTCTATAGTCCAGACTATAGACTGTTCTATAGTCCAGACTATAGACTGTTCTATAGTCCAGACTATAGACTGTTCTATAGTCCAGACTATAGACTGTTCTATAGTCCAGACTATAGACTGTTCTATAGTCCAGACTAGACTGTTCTATAGTCCAGACTATAGACTGTTCTATGGTCCAGACTATAGACTGTTCTATAGTCCAGACTATAGATTGTTCTATAGTCCAGACTATAGATTGTTCTATAGTCCAGACTATAGATTGTTCTATAGTCCAGACTATAGATTGTTCTATAGTCCAGACTATAGATTGTTCTATAGTCCAGACTATAGATTGTTCTTTAGTCCATACTATAGATCGTTCTTTAGTCCAGACTGTAGACTGTTCTATAGTCCAGACTGTAGACTGTTCTATAGTCCAAACTATAGATTGTTCTATAATCCGGAATATAGATTGTTCTATATTCCAGACAATAGACTGTTCTGTAGTCCAGACTATAGACTGTTCTATAGTCCAGACTATAGATTTTTCTATAGTCCAGACTATAGATTGTTCTTTAGTCCAGACTATAGACTGTTCTATAGTCCAGACTATAGACTGTTCTATAGTTCAGACTATAGACTGTTCTATAGTCCAGACTACAGACTGTTCTATAGTCCAGACTATAGACTGTTCTATAGTCCAGACTATAGACTGTTCTATATTCCAGACTATAGACTGTTCTATAGTCCAGACTATAGACTGTTCTATAGTCCAGACTATAGACTGTTCTATAGTCCAGACTATAGACTGTTCTATAGTCCAGACTATAGACTGTTCTATAGTCCAGACTATAGACTGTTCTATAGTCCAGACTATAGACTGTTCTATAGTCCAGACTATAGACTGTTCTATAGTCCAGACTATAGACTGTTCTATAGTCCAGACTATAGACTGTTCTATGGTCCAGACTATAGACTGTTCTATGGTCCAGACTATAGACTGTTCTATAGTCCAGACTATAGACTGTTCTATAGTCCAGACTATAGATTGTTCTATAGTCCAGACTATAGATTGTTCTATAGTCCAGACTATAGATTGTTCTTTAGTCCATACTATAGATCGTTCTTTAGTCCAGACTGTAGACTGTTCTATAGTCCAGACTGTAGACTGTTCTATAGTCCAGACTATAGACAGTTCTATAGTTCAGACTATAGACTGTTCTATAGTCCAGACTACAGACTGTTCTATAGTCCAGACTATAGACTGTTCTATAGTCCAGACTATAGACTGTTCTATATTCCAGACTATAGACTGTTCTATAGTCCAGACTATAGACTGTTCTATAGTCCAGACTATAGACTGTTCTATAGTCCAGACTATAGACTGTTCTATAGTCCAGACTATAGACTGTTCTATAGTCCAGACTATAGACTGTTCTATAGTCCAGACTATAGACTGTTCTATGGTCCAGACTATAGACTGTTCTATAGTCCAGACTATAGACTGTTCTATAGTCCAGACTATAGATTGTTCTATAGTCCAGACTATAGATTGTTCTATAGTCCAGACTATAGATTGTTCTTTAGTCCATACTATAGATCGTTCTTTAGTCCAGACTGTAGACTGTTCTATAGTCCAGACTGTAGACTGTTCTATAGTCCAGACTGTAGACTGTTCTATAGTCCAAACTATAGATTGTTCTATATTCCAGAATATAGATTGTTCTATATTCCAGACAATAGACTGTTCTGTAGTCCAGACTATAGACTGTTCTATAGTCCAGACTATAGATTTTTCTATAGTCCAGACTATAGATTGTTCTTTAGTCCAGACTATAGACTGTTCTATAGTCCAGACTATAGACTGTTCTATATTCCAGACTATAGACTGTTCTATATTCCAGACTATAGACTGTTCTATACTCCAGACTATAGATTGTTCTATAGTCCAGACTATAGGCTGTTCTATAGTCCTGACTATAGACTGTTCTATAGTCCAGACTATAGACTGTTCTATAGTCCAGACTATAGACTGTTCTATAGTCCAGACTATAGACTGTTCTATAGTCCAGACTATAGACTGTTCTATAGTCCAGACTATAGACTGTTCTATAGTCCAGACTATAGACTGTTCTATAGTCCAGACTATAGACTGTTCTATATTCCAGACTATAGACTGTTCTATAGTCCAGACTATAGACTGTTCTATAGTCCAGACTATTGACTGTTATATAGTCCAGACTATAGACTGTTCTATAGTCCGGACTATAGACTGTTCTATAGTCCAGACTATAATGACAATAGTTCTTTTGATAAATTTATAATGTTCTTTTTTATATAATTTTCAAATCAATTTAGCTCATGTCTAAATAATATTAAGGTTATCAGACATTTGTCGCCTTTTATAATTGTTTGTCTCCTTCACAAATTTTCCAAATCAAAAAATAACCACAACTTAAGACACACAACAAACTAAAGACCAAAAACGAGCTGTTTTCGATTCAAAATCTGTGATAAATGTGTGGGGTCTTTTAATTAATTTCAAATAACATTTCCACAACAATGAGCCATCATAACAAATTTATCAAATTTATACATATTTAAACGATAATAACAATAATGTATTTCTTGTTGTTGCTATAAATTTTATTCTTAAAATATAAAACAACAACACAAAGTATAAGATCAAAGGAACAAATGGCTAAAAGCAGCTCTTAAAAAAATTGTTATTGTTACTCGTATGGAGAGACTGAATCTGAAATTAACTTGTGTTATTTATAAGATTTTAAATGGAACAATATGGAAATTAGTGAAGATATGCACAGAGAAGAAAGAACAGCATTAACAACAACAACAAGTAAAAAGCAGGTTATATAACTGAGAGTAATGCAACGCATCTGTTTTTTTACTTTTTAAGATACAGGTAACAACAAAAGATATTTAAATATTTTAACACAAAGAGACCCAGAGACGAGCACAGACAGAATGACGTCTTTTTGTAAAGAACACAGAAACAAAAAAAATATAACTTAAGAGGAGTACCAAAACCCTATATCACTAAAAAGCGCCAATCAATTGGAAATTTCTACAAACAAACATACTTATGTATATAAAATATATACTCGAGGCTTGTGCCACAAATATTACACACTTTATAACATTTACAACAACACATATTAAGAAATTGTACAGAAACTGTAAAGAAAAAGAACCGATATTGTCACCTTTTTTTGAATTTGTTAAAATAAAATCCATATCAGTCTAACTGTCTGTCCAGTTGATTTTCTGTCTGTTTGTTGTTGGCGTGTATGTAAGTATGTTTGTCTGTCGATCGATCCATCGATCTGCTCGTTATAACAGGGCTTTTATTTAATGCATTTAGACACCAACACATAACGATCATATTGAATGGTCTGCTTGCCTGCCTGCTTTCCAGCCTGACTGCAAATGTATGGATGATGGGCGGCTTAATATTACCTTACGATAAGATCAGATTTATAACAAACTACGAGCATATGTACATATGTATATGTATGAGTATAAGAATACAGAATTAAACATACATACTTGTGGTGTGTTTTTTTGACAACAAAAATATGTGACATATGTGGACATTACACTTAACGAAATTTAAACTATAAAATAGTGTGTAATCTGGACCATAGAACTTTCTATAGTCTGGACTATAGATCTGTCTAGAGTCTGGATTATAGACCATGCTATAGTCTGGACAATAGACCAGTCTATAGTCTGGAATAAAGGTCAGTCTATAATCTGGAATGTAGATCAGTCTATAGTTTGGCCTATAGATTAGTCTATAGTTTGGACTATAGATCAGTCTATAGTCTAGATTATAGATCAGTCTATAGTGTGGACTATAGATCAGTCTATAGTCTGGTCTATATTCTGAACTATAGATCAGTCTATAGTCTGGACTATAGATCAATCTATAGTCTGGACTATAGATCAGTCTTTAGTCTGGATTATAGATCAGTCTATAGTCTGGATTATAGATCAGTCTATTGTCTGGATTATAGATCAGTCTATGGTCTGGACTATAGATCAATCTATAGTCTGGACTATAGATCAATCTATAGTCTGGACTATAGACCAATCTATAGTCTGGACTATAGATCAGTCTATAGGCTGGACTATAGATCAGTCTATAGGCTGGACTATAGATCAGTCTATAGTCTAGACTTTAGATCAGTCTATAGTCTAGGCTATAGATCAGTCTATAGTCTAGACTATAGATCAGTCTATAGTCTGGACTATAGACTGCACTATAGATTAGTCTATCTTCTGGACTAAAGATCAGTCTATAGTCTGGAGTATAGATCAGTCTATAGTCTGGATTATAGATCAGTCTATAGTCTGGACTATAGATCAGTCCATTGTCAGAATTATAGATCAGTCTATAGTCTGGACTATAGATCAATCTGTAGTCTGGACTATAGATCAGCTTATATTCTGGACTATAGATCAGTCTATAGTCTAGACTATAGATCAGTCTATAATCTGGACTATAGATCAGTCTATTGTTTGTTCTATAGATCAGTCTATAGTCTGGACTATAGATCAGTCTATAGTCTGGACTATAGATCAGTCTATAGTCTGGACTATAGATCAGTCTATAGTCTGGACTATAGATCAGTCTATAGTCTGGACTATAGATCAGTCTATAGTCTGGACTATAGATCAGTCTATAGTGTGGACTATAGATCAGTCTATAGTCTATGAACTATAGATCCGTCTATAGCTGGACAATATATCAGTCTATAATCTGGTCTATAGACCGTTACACAGTCTAGACTATAGATTGTTATAGTCCAGAATAAAGATCGCTCTATAGTCTGGAATATAGATCAGTCCGAACTTATTTCTTAAAGTGTAACAAAATCTCATGTATTTGTAAATGTGTGTAAACTTTTATTGTGTTGAAAATATGCTTTAATTCACTACATCTTTATGGATTTTCATATTATCTTAAGTGACAATCAAATATTTTAATGCAACATATTATGAAAATATTGTATGCTGTCCACACCACAAATCCTAAATATAAAAAAGGCAACCTTTTTTCTTGTTAACAAAAATAAATCGTCTTATTATCGGACAAGGCGCGAGCTATGAAATTCTTATTATGAATATTTTTCTAATTACGAAATCAAATCTAAAAAAATGTATATAAAACAGATTAGTGGGTTATTTTTATATGAACCCACAACAAAAACTATAATCATGTGTGTAAATTGATAAGACCCAAAAGACATGAAATAAAGGCAGACAAGCGAGCAGTCAGGTACAATTATGCAATACAACAAAGCTGCCAAAATGTGTGAAGACCACCACCAGGTTTTCCTAACTTAAGTACTAGTTTATATTGAAAATGTGTTTGCGCCTGTTATATCAGTCCTTGCAAGCTGCTCTACAACAATCATGAAAGGAAAACATTTATCTACATTTCCTATCTATTAGTTGTGGTATTTAAGTGCAAATGTTCGTAAATTAATTTCACAAATTGCATTTAATTCGCTACAAAATTGCATCGTAAACTCGATTTAATGTTCTGATAAGAATTGTTTGATATTTTTTTACCTACAGTCTCTAGTCTCCCGCTCTCCACCAGTTAAAACATGTGAGTTGAGTGTGTTGCAATTTTTAACACCCATGCTTACCCACAAATGTTTTTCCTCTACTAGGGAAGAGTAACACAAAGGCACTTGGTACATTTAGAAATGGAAGATATATAAATAGTACTTTTGTATTACAATTTTTTTTTTTTCGAAAATAAAGAGAATTTTTTTATAATTATTTAAAAAATAGAAAATTTTCGAAAATTTTCTATCAAAAATATAAAACTCTTTATAAAAAAAATTATTTTAAATTTAATAAAAACAAATTGGAACTTTCTGAAATTTTTCTTAACAATAGAGATTTTTTCTAAGAAATGTCTATGAAAAATACAAATTTTCTATAAAAAGAGAAACTTTCTATAATTTCTGAAAGTTTTGCATAAAACCAGAGAATTTCCCGAAAAATATCTATAAAAAGTGAATTTTTTTAGAAAATTTTTAATAAAAAGTTAAATTTTTTAAAAAAAATTTTAATAAAAAGAGAAATTTTTTTCTATAAACAGAAAAATTATTTGGAAAATTTTTAATAGAAAAAGAAATTTAACGAAAATTTTCTATAAGAAGAGAGAAATTTCCGAACGTTTTCAATATAAAGAGAAATATTCGAAAGTTTTCTATATAAAGAGAAATTTTCGAAAATTTTCTATATAAAGAGAGAAATTTCCGAAAATGTTCTATATGAAAAGAGAAATTTCCGAAAATGTTCTATATAAAAAGAAAAATTTCCGAAACTATTCTATATAAAAACAGAAATTTCCGAAAATGTTCTATATAAAATGAGAAATTTCCGAAAATGTTCTATATAAAAAGAGAAATTTTCTATAAAAAGAGAAATTATTTCGAACACTTTTAATAGAAAAAGAAATTTAACGAAAATTTTCTATAAGAAGAGAGAAATTTCCGAAAGTTTTCTATATAAAGAGAAATATTCGAAAGTTTTTTATATAAAGAGAAATTTTCGTAAATTTTCTATATAAAGAGAGAAATTTCCGAAAATGTTCTATATGAAATGAGAAATTTCCGAAAATGTTCTATATAAAAAGAGAAATTTCCGAACATTTTCAATATAAAAAGATAAATTTTCTACATAAAAAGAGAAGTTTCCGAAAATTTTCTATATAAAAAGAGAAATTTCCAAAATTTTCTATATAAAAAGAGAAATTTCCGAAAATTGTCTATAAAAAAGAGAAATTTTCCGAAAATTTTCTATAAAAAGAGAAATTTTCGAAAATTTTCTATAAAAAGAGAAATTTCCGAAAATTTTATATAAAAAGAGAAATTTTCGAAAATTTTATATAAAAAGAGAAATTTACAAAAATTTTCTATAAAAAGAGAAATTTCCGAAAGTTTTCTATAAAAATAGAAATTTCAGAAAATTTTCTGTAAAAAGAGAAATTTTCCGAAAATTTTCTATAAAATGAGAAATTTCAGAAAATTTTCAATAAAATAAGAAATTTCAGAAAATTTTCAATAAAATAAGAAATTTCAGAAAATTTTCAATGAAAAGAGAAATTTCAGAAAATTTTCTATAAAAAAGAGAAATTTCCGAAAATTTTCTTTAAAAAAGAGAAACTTCTGGAAGTTTTCTATAAAAAGAGAAATTTCCGAAAATGTTCTATAAAAAGAGAAATTTCCGAAAATGTTCTATAAGAAGAGAAATTTCTGAAAATTTTCTATAAAAAAGAGAATTTTCCAAAATTTTCTATAAAAAAGAGAAATTTCCGAAAATTTTCTATAAAAAGGGAAATTTCCGAAAATTTTCTATATAAAAAGAGAAATTTCCGAAAGTTTTCTATATAAAGAGAAATATTCGAAAGTTTTTTATATAAAGAGAAATTTTCGTAAATTTTCTATATAAAGCGAGAAATTTCCGAAAATGTTCTATATGAAATGAGAAATTTCCGAAAATGTTCTATATAAAAAGAGAAATTTCCGAACATTTTCAATATAAAAAGAGAAATTTTCTACATAAAAAGAGAAATTTCCAAAAATTTTCTATATAAAAAGAGAAATTTCCGAAAATTTTCTATATAAAAAGAGAAATTTCCAAAATTTTCTATATAAAAAGAGAAATTTCCGAAAATTGTCTATAAAAAAGAGAAAATTTTCTATAAAAAGAGAAATTTCCGAAAATTTTATATAAAAAGAGAAATTTACGAAAATTTTATATAAAAAGAGAAATTTTTGAAAATTTTCTATAAAAAGAGAAATTTCCGAAAGTTTTCTATAAAAATAGAAATTTCAGAAAATATTCTGTAAAAAGAGAAATTTTCCGAAAATTTTCTATAAAATGAGAAATTTCAGAAAATTTTCAATAAAATAAGAAATTTCAGAAAATTTTCAATGAAAAGAGAAATTTCAGAAAATTTTCTATAAAAAAGAGAAATTTCCGAAAATTTTCTTTAAAAAAGAGAAACTTCTGAAAGTTTTCTATAAAAAGCGAAATTTCCGAAAATGTTCTATAAAAAGAGAAATTTCCGAAAATGTTCTATAAGAAGAGTAATTTCTGAAAATTTTCTATAAAAAAAAAAAAATTCCAAAATTTTCTATAAAAAAGAGAAATTTCCGAAAATTTTCTATAAAAAGGGAAATTTCCGAAAATTTTCTATATAAAAAGAGAAATTTCTATAAAAGAGCAATTTTCGAAAATTGTCTATAAAAAGAGTGGTTTTTCGAAAATTGCCTATAAAAAGAGAAATTATCGAAAATTTATTAAAAAATTTTCTATTTTCTAAAAATGTTCTATAAAAATAGAAATCTGCAAAAAGAGAAGTTTTCCGTAAATGTTCTATAAAAAGAGAACTTTCCGAAATTTTTCTTTAAAACGAGAAAATTTCGAAAAAATTTTATAAGAAATTAAAATTTCGAAAAAATTACAGGGAGAAGTAAATATAACCGAAAAAGTACTGATATTTTAGCGCAACTAGCTCTTACAATTTTCGTCCTATTCTGATTTGGTTTTCGTCATCGTTGTTGTTGTCCGTTTTCTTTGTTGCATTTGATTTTTACAACATTTAGTTGCTCTTTTATGTTTAAAAATCACCAATAAATACAAATTAAATGTATTTTTGTTGTTCAATTTACTCAGCTGGTCGGTCGGTTGGTTGGGTGTTGCGTTCGTTCGTTTGTCGAGTTTTTTGCAGTTTGGTTTTTGATTTTAACAAGTTTTTGTACTTTGGTTTTTAGCCTTTTTTGCTCTGGTTTGTTGCTGTTGTTTATGGATGTTTGTTATTAGCTTATTTTTGTTGGTTCGTAAGTAATATATTTGCCACATGTTGCATGTTTATGTAGTTTATATGATTTTATAGTAATTTTTTGCAAATCAATATTTTAATTTGTTAAAATTGACAATTGTATTAAACGCTATTTGTGTACTTTGGGGGGAAATATAGATTAAAGGGTCGTGTTCTAATTATATAAGAATGACTTACCATTTTCATGTTGAGGAATCTGTAAGAAAAAGAAAAACAAAATAATGAGATTTTTCTAAAATTTTCAGATTTAAAATTATGTTTTATAACTATAATATTATTTCTTAATATTCTTTATTTTACAGTCAATAAAACTCTCACATTTAAAAGCAATCAAAATATAAATAAAAATAACACAGACATCTGAAACGTTATCCGCGCCTCAGGGGGTGTCTTAAATTTATCGTATTTCCAACAAGAAAATAAAAGAAAAAAAAGCAGAAATATAATACAATTATTACAAAAACGCTACCGTAAAAAAATAAAACACAGTAGCTAAACTTTGGAAATTTTAAACAAAATTTACCGAGATCTTTAAAATAGCGGCATTTTCTCTTGAAATATAGAGATTTTTGAGTTTTTCAAAAAATTAATTACAATTAAATTGCTACGTTCAAAAGTAATCAACAGCATTCAAACAAACAACCAATCAAGCAACATCAACAGAGATTCATTGGCGGATTCAGCGGAAAGAAAAAATTAAATAAAAGCAACAACACAGATACATTTATTTATAAATGTATGAGTTTGTTTGTATTTATAAAAGCCCTAAAATAAAAGAAAGGAAGAAGAAAGATCACAAAGAGAAGAAATCACAAATTAAATGAAACGTAAAGCAGGGAATTTTTAAATGTCTCACACAGTTTCATTAATAATTGGTATTAAAAACGAAACGAATGGCAAATATATAATTATACACATATAGTACAGAAAAGTGTAAATATTAGACTGATACTATAAAACTTGTATCTAAAGAGAAAATTTCGATAATTTATGCAAAAGGGAAAAATTCGAAAACTTTTTATAAAGAATAGAAAATTTTGAAAAATTTATATATAGAAGAAAATTTTTAGAAAATTTTCTATGAGTGAGAAAATTGCATATAAATTAAGCAATTTTGCTGAATATAGAATTGGCTATAGCCTGGACTACAGAATAGTTTTATAGTTTGGCCTTTATAGGGGGATATAGTTTGGACTATTAAAAGCTATAGCCTAGACTATAAAGAGTATGTAGTATTGACTATAGAGTCTGGAATATAGAAGGGTCTGTTGTCTGGATTATGAAAGGGTCTATAGTCTGATATAGAACTAAACTAACTGAACTAACTGAACTAGAACTGAACTAGAACTGAACTGAACTAGAACTGAAACTAACTAGAACTGAACTAGAACTGAACTAGAACTAGACTGAACTTGAACTGAACTAGAACTGAACTAGAACTGAACTAGAACTGAACTAGAACTGAACTAGAACTGAACTAGAACTGAACTAGAACTGAACTAGAACTGAACTAGAACTGAACTAGAACTGAACTAGAACTGAACTAGAACTGAACTAGAACTGAACAGAACTAGAAACTAGACTAAACTAGAACTAAACTAGAACTGAACTAGAAACTGAACTAGAACTGAACTAGACTGAACTAGAACTGAATGCCTAGAATAGAACTGAACTAGAACTGAACTAGAACTGAACTAGAACTGACTAGAACTGAACTAGAACTGAACTAGAACATGAACTAGAACTGAACTAGAACTGAACTAGAACTGAACTAGAACTGAACTAGAACTGAACTAGAACTGAACTAGAACTGAACTAGAACTGAACTAGAACTGAACTAGAACTGAACTAGAACTGAACTAACTAGAACTGAACTAGAACTGAACCAGAACTGAACTAGAACTGAACTAGAATTGAACTAGAACTGAACTAGAACTGAACTAGAACTGAACTAGAACTGAACTAGAACTGAACTAGAACTGAACTAGAACTAAACTAGAACTAAACTAGAACTGAACTAGAACTGAACTAGAACTGAACTAGAACTGAACTAGAACTGAACTAGAACTGAACTAGAACTGAACTAGAACTGAACTAGAACTGAACTAGAACTGAACTAGAACTGAACTAGAACTGAACTAGAACTGAACTAGAACTGAACTAGAACTGAACTAGAACTGAACTAGAACTGAACTAGAACTGAACTAGAACTGAACTAGAACTGAACTAGAACTGAACTAGAACTGAACTAGAACTGAACTAGAACTGAACTAGAACTGAACTAGAACTGAACTAGAACTGAACTAGAACTGAACTAGAACTGAACTAGAACTGAACTAGAACTGAACTAGAACTGAACTAGAACTGAACTAGAACTAGAACTGAACTAGAACTAGAACTGAACTAGAAACTGAACTAGAACTGAACTAGAACTGAACTAGAACTAGAACTGAACTAGAACTGAACTAGAACTGAACTAGAACTGAAACTAGAACTGAACTAGAACTGCACACTAGAACTGAACTAGAACTGAACTAGAACTGAACTAGAACTGACTACTAGAACTGATCTAGAACTGAACTAGAAACTGAACTAGAACAGAACTAGAACTGAACTAGAAACTGTTTATTGGAATTTCTTGTAAAGTTTTCCCCTTAAACATTTAGGAGTAGTCTAATGGATTGAGTATAAATGTATATATTTATATTTGGTGTGTTAATTTTTCGGATGTATTTGTATCTTAAGGGCTTGCGTGTTAACGTGTTTAAAAACATGATTTTTGTCTTTTAAAGAAGAAAAAAAAAACTTCATTCACTATAACAACATTAATTAATACAATTTTAAGATGAAAAGGAAATTAGTGAAAATAATCATGTGTTTTTATTAATAAACTTATGAAATTATATGGAATCTATTAAAAAATACTTTCAAAATCTTATAGATTTAATGAGATTTCTAAACGAAATGAAATTGATAGGAAACGATTTAAGATAAAAAGTATAGAAATTTCCGTTTAAAAAATTTCGCAAAATATTAATTTGCAACATTTTTTTTTAAGCAACTATTCAGTTTTTAATTTAAAATTTATAAACTTTAAAATGAATTCTTAATTTCACTTGTTCCCAATTTTATTAAATTAATTTATATTTTACAAAGCGGAAACATTAACTCTACTCTAATTCCTAAAGCACCAATAAATATTAGACTTTTTCCTGATGTTAAGGTTGACATTACAAACTAAGTCACCAAGACCGTTAAAGTGAAAGGTCAAAATACTTGTTTAATTAAAAAAACGTTGATTTGGTCTCTCAATCTTCTCATCCAATCAAACAACCAACCAATGTCAACGATGCATGACAACAATTAATGATGACAATAATAAAACCTAAACCCAAAACAATCATAAAAAACTAAAATCGTAATAAAGAAAAACACAATTTGGGTGATAATTTAAAATACATTGTTTTAATTAAAAACGCACTTTATTATTTCCATTTTAGTAACTTATATGTTAATTAACTAAAAAGAAAAAAAAAATTATAAAACTATAAACAAATTGAAAATCATAAAACCGTGTGACCCTTGACACATTTTGTTTTAAAATTTTGAAAATTAAATTAATTTCAAAACGCACATTAGTTGTCACTTTGTAATGTCATAATTTAAATTTGAGAACAAAAAGTAACGGTGTTCATTAGTTGGTTTTATTTTGATGAGGACAGAATTGTGTTAATAATTTAATTTTAAATTTATTGTCTTAAAAATATAAAATAATTGTAAATTGTAAAAAATAAAGCAAACGAGCGAGCACCCACCTTTTTTCATTGTAATCGTCTTATAATTTGTTTTGTCTGTTTATGGAGCGGAATTATGATGTCGTTTCTTCGTTTGTTTCATAAAAACCAATTAATAAATTTTCAAAATGATCTGAACAAATCTCTAATGAGGGTCAAATATTATTAAACAACTATAATTTTTTTTATACATTATCCAACAAGCACTTCTTATAACTGATTCATATATGGATAAAGGCATCAACACGCATGCCTAACTAGACAGGACTTTAAATAATGATTTCTTTTTTTAGTTTAGTCTATTCTAGGTCTTGTCAATAGTCTAGTCTATAGTCTATCTATAGTCAGTCTATAGTCTAGTCTATAGTCATAGTCTATAGTCTAGGTCTATAGTCTAGTCTATAGTCTAGTCTATAGTCTAGTCTATAGTCTAGTCTATAGTCTAGGTCTATAGTCTAGTCTATAGTCTAGTCTTCTATAGTTCTATAGTCTAGTCTATAGTCTAGTCTATAGTCTAGTCTATAGTCTAGTCTATAGTCTAGTCTATAGTCTAGTCTATAGTCTAGTCTATAGTCTAGTCTATAGTCTAGTCTAGTTAGTCCAGTCTATAGTCTCGTTTTAGTCTAGTCTATAGTCTAGTCTATAGTCTAGTCTATAGTCTAGTCTATAGTCTAGTCTATAGTCTAGTCTATAGTCTAGTCTATAGTCTAGTCTATAGTCTAGTCTATAGTCTAGTCTATAGTCTAGTCTATAGTCTAGTCTATAGTCTAGTCTATAGTCTAGTCTATAGTCTAGTCTATAGTCTAGTCTATAGTCTAGTCTATAGTCTAGTCTATAGTCTAGTCTATAGTCTAGTCTATAGTCTAGTCTATAGTCTAGTCTATAGTCTAGTCTATAGTCTAGTCTATAGTCTAGTCTATAGTCTAGTCTATAGTCTAGTCTATAGTCTAGTCTATAGTCTAGTCTATAGTCTAGTCTATAGTCTAGTCTATAGTCTAGTCTATAGTCTAGTCTATAGTCTAGTCTATAGTCTAGTCTATAGTCTAGTCTATAGTCTAGTCTATAGTCTAGTCTATAGTCTAGTCTATAGTCTAGTCTATAGTCTAGTCTATAGTCTAGTCTATAGTCTAGTCTATAGTCTAGTCTATAGTCTAGTCTATAGTCTAGTCTATAGTCTAGTCTATAGTCTAGTCTATAGTCTAGTCTATAGTCTAGTCTATAGTCTAGTCTATAGTCTAGTCTATAGTCTAGTCTATAGTCTAGTCTATAGTCTAGTCTATAGTCTAGTCTATAGTCTAGTCTATAGTCTAGTCTATAGTCTAGTCTATAGTCTAGTCTATAGTCTAGTCTATAGTCTAGTCTATAGTCTAGTCTATAGTCTAGTCTATAGTCTAGTCTATAGTCTAGTCTATAGTCTAGTCTATAGTCTAGTCTATAGTCTAGTCTATAGTCTAGTCTATAGTCTAGTCTATAGTCTAGTCTATAGTCTAGTCTATAGTCTAGTCTATAGTCTAGTCTATAGTCTAGTCTATAGTCTAGTCTATAGTCTAGTCTATAGTCTAGTCTATAGTCTAGTCTATAGTCTAGTCTATAGTCTAGTCTATAGTCTAGTCTATAGTCTAGTCTATAGTCTAGTCTATAGTCTAGTCTATAGTCTAGTCTATAGTCTAGTCTACAGTCTAGTCTATAGTCTAGTCTATAGGCTAGTCTATAGTCTAGTCTATAGTCTAGTCTATAGTCTAGTCTATAGTCTAGTCTATAGTCTAGTCTATAGTCTAGTCTATAGTCTAGTCTATAGTCTAGTCTATAGTCTAGTCTATATTCTAGTCTATAGTCTAGTCTACAGTATAGTCTATAGTCTAGTCTATAGTCTAATGTATAGTCTAGTCTAGTCTATAGTCTAGTCTATAGTCTAGTCTATAGTCTAGTCTATAGTCTAGTCTATAGTCTAGTCTATAGTCTAGTCTATAGTCTAGTCTATAGTCTAGTCTATAGTCTAGTCTATAGTCTAGTCTATAGTCTAGTCTATAGTCTAGTCTATAGTCTAGTCTATAGTCTAGTCTATAGTCTAGTCTATAGTCTAGTCTATAGTCTAGTCTATAGTCTAGTCTATAGTCTAGTCTATAGTCTAGTCTATAGTCTAGTCTATAGTCTAGTCTATAGTCTAGTCTATAGTCTAGTCTATAGTCTAGTCTATAGTCTAGTCTATAGTCTAGTCTATAGTCTAGTCTATAGTCTAGTCTATAGTCTAGTCTATAGTCTAGTCTATAGTCTAGTCTATAGTCTAGTCTATAGTCTAGTCTATAGTCTAGTCTATAGTCTAGTCTATAGTCTAGTCTATAGTCTAGTCTATAGTCTAGTCTATAGTCTAGTCTATAGTCTAGTCTATAGTCTAGTCTATAGTCTAGTCTATAGTCTAGTCTATAGTCTAGTCTATAGTCTAGTCTATAGTCTAGTCTATAGTCTAGTCTATAGTCTAGTCTATAGTCTAGTCTATAGTCTAGTCTATAGTCTAGTCTATAGTCTAGTCTATAGTCTAGTCTATAGTCTAGTCTATAGTCTAGTCTATAGTCTAGTCTATAGTCTAGTCTATAGTCTAGTCTATAGTCTAGTCTATAGTCTAGTCTATAGTCTAGTCTATAGTCTAGTCTATAGTCTAGTCTATAGTCTAGTCTATAGTCTAGTCTATAGTCTAGTCTATAGTCTAGTCTATAGTCTAGTCTATAGTCTAGTCTATAGTCTAGTCTACGGCCTAGTCTACGGTCTAGTCTACGGCCTAGTCTACGGTCTAGTCTATAGTCTAGTCTATAGTCTAGTCTATAGTCTAGTCTATAGTCTAGTCTATAGTCTAGTCTATAGTCTAGTCTATAGTCTAGTCTATAGTCTAGTCTATAGTCTAGTCTATAGTCTAGTCTATAGTCTAGTCTATAGTCTAGTCTATAGTCTAGTCTATAGTCTAGTCTATAGTCTAGTCTATAGTCTAGTCTATAGTCTAGTCTATAGTCTAGTCTATAGTCTAGTCTATAGTCTAGTCTATAGTCTAGTCTATAGTCTAGTCTATAGTCTAGTCTATAGTCTAGTCTATAGTCTAGTCTATAGTCTAGTCTATAGTCTAGTCTATAGTCTAGTCTATAGTCTAGTCTATAGTCTAGTCTATAGTCTAGTCTATAGTCTAGTCTATAGTCTAGTCTATAGTCTAGTCTATAGTCTAGTCTATAGTCTAGTCTATAGTCTAGTCTATAGTCTAGTCTATAGTCTAGTCTATAGTCTAGTCTATAGTCTAGACTATGTCTAGTCTATAGTCTAGTCTATAGTCTAGTCTATAGTCTAGTCTATAGTCTAGTCTATAGTCTAGTCTATAGTCTAGTCTATAGTCTAGTCTATAGTCTAGTCTACGGCCTAGTCTACGGTCTAGTCTATAGTCTAGTCTATAGTCTAGTCTATAGTCTAGTCTATAGTCTAGTCTACGGCCTAGTCTACGGTCTAGTCTATAGTCTAGTCTATAGTCTGGTCTACGGCCTAGTCTACGGTCTAGTCTATAGTCTAGTCTACGGTCTAGTCTACGGTCTAGTCTATAGTCTAGTCTATAGTCTAGTCTATAGTCTAGTCTATAGTCTAGTCTATAGTCTAGTCTATAGTCTAGTCTATAGTCTAGTCTATAGTCTAGTCTATAGTCTAGTCTATAGTCTAGTCTATAGTCTAGTCTATAGTCTAGTCTATAGTCTAGTCTATAGTCTAGTCTATAGTCTAGTCTATAGTCTAGTCTATAGTCTAGTCTATAGTCTAGTCTATAGTCTAGTCTATAGTCTAGTCTATAGTCTAGTCTATAGTCTAGTCTATAGTCTAGTCTATAGTCTAGTCTATAGTCTAGTCTATAGTCTAGTCTATAGTCTAGTCTATAGTCTAGTCTATAGTCTAGTCTATAGTCTAGTCTATAGTCTAGTCTATAGTCTAGTCTATAGTCTAGTCTATAGTCTAGTCTATAGTCTAGTCTATAGTCTAGTCTATAGTCTAGTCTATAGTCTAGTCTATAGTCTAGTCTACGGCCTAGTCTACGGCCTAGTCTACGATCTAGTCTATAGTCTAGTCTACGGTCTAGTCTACGGTCTAGTCTACGGTCTAGTCTACGGTCTAGTCTATAGTCTAGTCTATAGTCTAGTCTATAGTCTAGTCTATAGTCTAGTCTACAGTCTAGTCTATAGTCTAGTCTATAGTCTAGTCTATAGTCTAGTCTATAGTCTAGTCTATAGTCTAGTCTATAGTCTAGTCTATAGTCTAGTCTATAGTCTAGTCTATAGTCTAGTCTATAGTCTAGTCTATAGTCTAGTCTATAGTCTAGTCTATAGTCTAGTCTATAGTCTAGTCTATAGTCTAGTCTATAGTCTAGTCTATAGTCTACTCTATAGTCTAGTCTATAGTCTACTCTATAGTCTAGTCTATAGTCTAGTCTATAGTCTAGTCTATAGTCTAGTCTATAGTCTACTCTATAGTCTAGTCTATAGTCTAGTCTACAGTCTAGTCTATAGTCTAGTCTATAGTCTAGTCTATAGTCTAGTCTATAGTCTAGTCTATAGTCTAGTCTATAGTCTAGTCTATAGTCTAGTCTATAGTCTAGTCTATAGTCTAGTCTATAGTCTAGTCTATAGTCTAGTCTATAGTCTAGTCTACAGTCTAGTCTAGTCTAGTCTATAGTCTAGTCTATAGGCTAGTCTATAGTCTAGTCTATAGTCTAGTCTATAGTCTAGTCTATAGTCTAGTCTATAGTCTAGTCTATAGTCTAGTCTATAGTCTAGTCTATATTCTAGTCTATAGTCTAGTCTATAGTATAGTCTACAGTCTAGTCTATAGTCTAGTCTATAGTCTAATGTATAGTCTAGTCTAGTCTAGTCTATAGTCTAGTCTATAGTCTAGTCTATAGTCTAGTCTATAGTCTAGTCTATAGTCTAGTCTATAGTCTAGTCTATAGTCTAGTCTATAGTCTAGTCTATAGTCTAGTCTATAGTCTAGTCTATAGTCTAGTCTATAGTCTAGTCTATAGTCTAGTCTATAGTCTAGTCTATAGTCTAGTCTACAGTCTAGTCTATAGTCTAGTCTACAGTCTAGTCTATAGTCTAGTCTATAGTCTAGTCTATAGTCTAGTCTATAGTCTAGAATTACTAACTAACTAATTTTCTATATTTAAGATTTTGTTCTTTTATAAAAAATGTCCAAATGTTCTTTTAATTCCTTTGAATATCTGTTTCTAAATCATATTCCGAAATAAACCGAAACAAACAAACATTTGATAGGGAGTGATATAGTAGACGAGATTTAAAAACTATTAATCCCCCTCTTCTCTTAACCCAAAACCCTAACCAACAACAATAAAAAAAACCGTCAGAGTAACAAACAAGATCAAAAACAAACAAAAGGGAAGAACTAAAACAAAATAAGAAGAACCGACTTTTTGAACGACAATGAATGGTTTAACAAAACGTAAGCGACAGCGACAACCATTGCGTGATTAACAATGCCATTAAATATATGAAAAAAAATCCAAAAACAACAAGAATTTTGAGTTTTTAATTCTTTCAATTGGATGTTGTACGAGTATCTTTTTTCAGTTTCTTATGATTTGATGATGTTGTTGATGAAATGACATGACGTGACGCAAAAAGGTATTGTTGTTTTTGAGGGATTTTGAGAATAGTTTAGGATTTTTTCAGTTTTTTTCTTTTCAAACAATTATTTGATTCGAAACAAGAAATGGAAAAAGATGAAAGCAACCACCCAAAAACTGAAAGAAATATTATGAATGAAATCACGTACTAAGAATAAAGCTCAAATACACACCGAAATCATGAATTTAGTTTTTAAGATGTTGAAGCTTCGGCTACGCCTTTAAATGTTATAATCATTGTTGAACAAATTAATGAATGAAAGAATAAATAAAAATGCATGAATTGTAAAATTTTTTTAAATTAACAAAATCAAACTTATAGCGGAACTTTGGCGGATTATTTAAATGGCCGGGTTTTCAGCCATCTATCAAAATAATTAATAATACTATTCACATTGTTGTTGTTTAAGTATTTCTTAATTAGTACGAGAGAAGGTTTGAAAAGTATACTAATAAAAAATAATTTTAAATATTGCTATTGTCCTTCGATCAGAGTCTCACTTTTTCATTCTTAAATCTTAAGATAACAAAAATTATATGAATTTAAAAAAACTTTTCAATTCACCCTCGTTCAACAAACTTATGAATGAATTCTGTAAGTTTATTTTCAATATGATTTTAACTTTATTTTTAATCCTAAAGAGGGCTTATTGTAGGCGCGGTATATTAAGGTCAAAAACTTGTAAAGCCCGCATCAAAAACAATAACAACAGCAACAACAACTGCTAATGTCGGCAAAATTTCAATGCTCTTAATACAAAAAGCGGTAAATGTTGTGTTAAGCTACAATTAGGTGAGCTTTCAAGTTTATTTTATAATTTTTTTTGTTTTAATTTTCTTATTATAAATATCGCTGTTGCTCTCTTCAAAAACCTTCTTTAACTGAACAGGCTTGACCGTTTCACTAATTTGATTTCTGGTTGTGGCTTAAAGCGCTAAAAAAAGAACGTCTTAAGGATTTATTAAAAGCTAAGCAGGATGTATGTTAAAGTATGATTTGGGTTCATTTAGTCAAATATAATTTCGCTTTAAATGAGGGAGCGTTTAAATACTAAAAAGCACCAAAAAAAAGGGCAAAACAAAATTTAACTGCGTATGTTTAAAGTGACTGACTGACGCCACACGACAATATGTTAACATTATAAATGTTAAGCGATAAAATTAAATAAAAAACAAGAATTTCAGACTGTCAGTATTTAAGAAGTTTTAAATTTTAAAAAAGTGTGAATTTATGGTTTTCAAAGAGGAAATTACTTTAACAATTAACATTTTTGAATGAAGTAATGTTTGAAATGCCAAATAGATTAACTCTATATAACAAAAAGTTAAAACACTTTTAGATCATTTTAGAAATTGCCTCTATTTCTGAAAAAAAATTAATTTTCTGTTAGAAAAATCTTAGAAGTTTTCTTTTTTAGAGAAAATTTTAAAATTTTTATTTTGTCTTTTTCAAATATCGCAAAGTTTTCCTTTTTAAAAAATTTTTATGAAAATCACTCTTTTTATAAAAAAATTTTCGGAAATTTCTCTTTTTTATAGAAAATGTTTGGAAGTTTCTCTTTATATAAAAAATTTTCGGAAATTTCTCTGTTTTTATAGAATTTCTCTCTTTTTATAGAAAATTTCTCTCTTTTATAGAAAATTTTCTTTTTTTTATAGAAAATTTTCGGAAAATTCTCTTTTTTAAAAAATTTCGGAAAATTTAATTTTTTATAGAAAATTTTCGAAAAATTCTCTTTTTTTTTTTTCTTTTATTTCCGGGAATTTTTTTTTAATTTTCGGGAGAATTTGACTTTTTTTGTATAGAACATTTTTGGAAATTTATTTTTTCTATAGAAAATTTTCGGAAAATTCTCTTTTCTATAGAAAATTTTCAAAAAATTCTCTTTTCTATAGAAAATTTTCGGAAAATTCTCTTTTCTATAAATTTTCAAAAAAATTCTCTTTTCTATAAATTTTCGAAAAAATTCCCTTTTCATAGAAAATTTTTGAAAAAATTCCCTTTTCATAGAAAATTTTTGAAAAATTCTCTTTTCATAGAAAATTTTCGGAAAATTCTCTTTTTATAGAAAATTTTCGGAAAAATTCTCTTTTTATAGAAAATTTTCGGAAAAATTCTCTTTTATAGAAAATTTTCGGAAAAATTCTCTTTTTATAGAAAATTTTCGGAAAAATTCTCTTTTTATAGAAAATTTTCGGAAAAATTCTCTTTTTATAGAAATTTTCGGAAAAATTCTCTTTTTATAGAAAATTTTCGGAAAAATTCTCTTTTTATAGAAAATTTTCGGAAAATTCTCTTTTTATAAAAATTTTCGGAAAAATTCTCTTTTTATAGAAAATTTTCGGAAAAATGCTCTTTTTATAGAAAATTTTAGGACAAATTCTCTTTTTATAGAAAATTTTCGGAAAAATTCTCTTTTTATAGAAAATTTTCGGAAAAATTCCCTTTTTATAGAAAATTTTCGGAAATTCTCTTTTCTATAGAAAATTTTAAAAAAAATTTTCGTTTCTATAGAAAGTTAAAAAAAAATTCTCGTTTCTATAGAAAATTTAAAAAAAAATTCTCGTTTGCATAGAAAATTTTTGGAAAAATTCTCTTTTTTTTAAATTTTCGAAAAGTTCTCTTTTTATTGAACATTTTCGGAAAAGTTCTTTTTATAAAAAATTTTCAGAAAAGTTCTCTTTTTACAAAATTCATTTTTTAAAGAAAATTTCCGAATTACTCTTTCCTATAGAAAATTTATGGAAAATTCTCTTTTTATAGAAAATTTTCGGAAATTTATTTTTTTTTTTAAACCGCTTGAAATTTTGTTAATTCAGTAGAATATTTTTGGGAAAATGGAATTGGAAAAAATGTCTTTTTTTATTAAAAATTGCAATTGGACTTTATTGATCCAAAGTACATCTTCATCCTCAATTTCATCTTTGTGTCTTATAAGAAATGTATAAAAATTTAAATAAAATCATTGAATACAATTTTGAAACATATAACATCAAAAAAGGTCCCTTTTTATGAAAAATTGGAATCGGACTTTTTTGATTTAAAGTAGATATTTTATCCTTAATTTCAATTTATGTAACATATAATGGCCCTGCAAAAGAATCGGTAACATTTTCCAAATTTCAGTGAATTATCGATATGGAACTGAATATTATGAATAGAAACATTCTTCATCAAGAAAGAAAACTCTATTAGTTTCAAACAATCTCATTCCAAATCCTCCTTTTTGACCACTTTAGTGTAACCTTTTTAATTATGTTCAAACATCTTTCTTTCTTTTCAAATCTAATTTTCGTTTTTCGCATTTAACAACCACCCTCCCCCTCACCACCTTTAAAAATGTCAATTGTTGTTGGCAAACAACCCTTAAGTACCATTAGGAAATCCTTGAACAGTATTTTTTTGTGTTAAATTTTCTCTTTTAGAACTCTTTATGTTTTCGCTTCCTTTTCTACTTATTTTCCATTCCTCATTCACCCAAAAGGAATTTCACACTTGTTTGCTAATTGCCCACAAATGATACTTCGTGCATACAAATGCACAAAAATACTTTGCACCAACATTTTGCCAAACGACTAAAGCGGTTTAAAAAAAGGCTCTTTCTTGCGAGTACCATGATGATGATAATGATGAGGCATAATTACTTACTGATTCTCTTGCTATTACCAGTTTTTCTTGTGTTGTTCGTTGTTTGTAACAAATACATACAGAATTTAACCCCCTTGAAAAAACAAAGTCAGATACTTGTGTTCAGCCAATAACCTGTATTTGTATGAAGTGACTGATGAAGAATTAGAGTGAGTTTGTTAACTGCCTCCCTTGGGATGTTTGATAAGGGGTTTTGGATTATTTTCTATAAAAGCTTATAATGAAAAAAAGGTGTCGTATTGCGCAGATTTTTTTGTTAATGTTTTGGTTTATAAGTAGTACAGAGCATATCACTCACACACATAGTAATAAGTTAGTTACCAGGGCTAAAAAAGGTGTTAAAAAGGTACTATTTTTTGGTACTTTAAAAAAGAAAGTTTCCTTACTAAAAGCTGTGCGGTTGCTGCTGTATCTTCTAAAGGTCGAAAAAAGTACAATTTTGTTGGTACATTTCACCTCCTGTTACCAGATCAAAATTGTAAATCATGTAAAAGTATTCATATGAGTGACTACAGTAGATTTCAAACACACTTTTATGTCACCATAATGGTTCTTTAATTCTTTTTTCGTTTGATGCTGTTTGTTCTGTTTTTTTTTCTTACAACTTTAAGTGGATTGTTAATGGTATCAGTTTGTGTTGTTGTTGCTGTTGTTTATTTTGTATCTGTAACTGTTGGGTGTTAATGTGTGTTTGTATTTTGAACAAATGTTTGTTTATGTAATTAGCCTTGTTTGTTGGTTGTAACGCGTTTTTTTGTTATTCCTTCTTGCTCGCTCTCTGTTAACTGAAGATTAAAAAAGGCGTCAAAGCGGAAGTTCTTAATTTGTGTAAATTGGTTCAGTGTATAATTTATGAAACTGATTGTTTTTGTTGGTTAACAATGAAATGAATGAAAGAAAAAACTTTTGTTCTTTAAAGTGGCTTGTTGAAGGAATTATTTTTTATTTTATTTTAATGTGTGACACTTTTTAAACAGCAACAAATTAAAAGATTTATTATCTTGAAATGTAAAGGGAAAGCAAGAGGTGGAGATGGTTGTAGAGATACATACATTAGTACATATGTATGTATGTATGTTCAAACTTTAAAGTGAATTTTTAATAGAGATAATGTTTGGAGTTTAAGATTTGTTTAAATAAAACGAGGATGGTTTTATAATTAGCAGAGCGAAAGCTTTGCTTTCAATACAAAAACTAATGTATTTTTTGTGATTCGAATTTAAATCATGGTATATATGGTATAGTCTCTAGTCTAGTGTATTGTCTAGTCTATTGTCTAGTCTATAGTCTAGTCTATAGTGTAGTCTATAGTGTAGTCTATAGTCTAGTCTATAGTCTAGTCTATAGTCTAGTCCATAGTCTAGTCTATAGTCTAGTCTATAGTCTAGTCTATAGTCTAGTCTATAGTCTAGTCTATAGTCTAGTCTATAGTCTAGTCTATAGTCTAGTCTATAGTCTAGTCTATAGTCTAGTCTACAGTCTAGTCTAAAGTCTAGTCTATAGTCTTGTCTATAGTCTTGTCTATAGTCTAGTCTATAGTCTAGTCTATAGTCTAGTGTATAGTCTAGTCTACAGTATAGTCTATAGTCTAGTCTATAGTCTTGTCTATAGTCTAGTCTATAGTCTAGTCTATAGTCTAGTCTATAGTCTAGTCTATGGTCTAGTCTATAGTCTAGTCTATAGTATAGTCTTTAGTCTAGTCTATAGTCTAGTCTATAGTCTAGTCTATAGTCTAGTCTATAGTCTAGTTTTTGTGATTCGAATTTAAATCATGGTCTATATGTTATAGTCTCTAGTCTTGTCTATAGTCTTGTCTATAGTCTAGTCTATAGTCTAGTCTATAGTCTAGTCTATAGTCTAGTCTATAGTCTAGTCTATAGTCTAGTCTATAGTCTAGTCTATAGTCTAGTCTATAGTCTAGTCTATAGTCTAGTCTATAGTCTAGTCTATAGTCTAGTCTATAGTCTAGTCTATAGTCTAGTCTATAGTCTAGTCTATAGTCTAGTCTATAGTCTAGTCTATAGTCTAGTCTATAGTCTAGTCTATAGTCTAGTCTATAGTCTAGTCTATAGTCTAGTCTATAGTCTAGTCTATAGTCTAGTCTATAGTCTAGTCTATAGTCTAGTCTATAGTCTAGTCTATAGTCTAGTCTATAGTCTAGTCTATAGTCTAGTCTATAGTCTAGTCTATAGTCTAGTCTATAGTATAGTCTTTAGTCTAGTCTATAGTCTAGTCTATAGTCTAGTCTATAGTCTAGTCTATAGTCTAGTCTATAGTCTAGTCTATAGTCTAGTCTGTAGTCTACTCTATAGTCTAGTCTATAGTCTAGTCTATTGTCTAGTCTATAGTAGTCTATAGTCTAGTCTATAGTCTAGTCTATAGTCCAGTCTATAGTCTAGTCTATAGTCTAGTCTATAGTCTAGTCTATAGTCTAGTCTATAGTCTAGTCTATAGTCTAATCTATAGTCTAGTCTATAGTCTAGTCTATAGTCTAGTCTATATTTGTATACGAATCTATCTTAAATCTTAAGCATTTAGGAATTAATTTTTTTTTTTAATTCTTAAATCAATATTATTTTTATCTTAAATCAAGTATGCATTCGATCGTAAATGAAATCAATAATTTTCAACACAAATACATTAGGTTTTTCATACTTATACGATCCGTACTTGAATCAAGTATTTTGTACCCGATTTTAGTGAAACCGTACTTACTATACTTTGACAGGATTATTTCAAGTATGGATTTCTCGACTCTATTTTTTCTGCGTAAAAATATCAAATTGTTGTCCCATGTAATGTTATAGAAGACAATTCGATTTATCAATTAGTATAATAGACTTAAGCACCTCTTATCTATTTCAACAAATGTTTCACAACCAAATTTTAAATTTATTGAACATATTAAGCAATTAGCTCCATAAATTTCAATTAAGACATTTCAATAAAATTAGAAAGCATTTGAAAAATAATGTTTTTTAATACAAACAAATAATCTTTACCCTTCATCTCTTTGAAAAATACTACTATTTTTTATTGCTTCCAATGCCAGCAACTTTTAGTTAAATTCGCGCAAAATTTTTTTAAACAAACAAAATGTGTTCATAAAAAATAAATATTTCAAACTCACTTCAACACCCCTTTTACTTAACTTCTTACACAGAAAAAAACTATGAAACAATTTGTGTAAAAGTACACATAACTGAAAAGAAATAAAAACCAAACCAAAACGAACTTCATCATCATCAAAACCATCATTATTTAACTGGCGTCAATTTACTGTTTAAATGTCAAACAAAAAAGTGTTAAAAGCCGAAAAAATAACAAAAGAACAAATATAAATGTTAAATACAAAATTACAAAGAGAAAACGAGAAGTAAAAACCTTTTGAAAAAAATACAAAAAAACAGAAAATCCTATAAAGATGAAAAAATCATTAATTGTAATAAAAACAACAAACAATATCCCTGTTATTTTACAATAAGAAAGAATGAAATAGCAAGAATTAAATTTTGTATCTTGTATCTCTCAGATGGATTTGAAAATGAAAGAAACAAATCTTAAGTGGGTTGTGTACAGAATAAATGGATGGATGGATGCTTTGCTCATTTGTTCACAAAAAAAATAGCAACAAAGAAGTAAACTCGTTTAACCAGATGTAGTTAAAATGTTTCAAAAATAGGGCGGAGTTATGGAAAGAGAGAAAAAACTTCAAAGATAAACAGACAGATGCTGCAAAACAATAACATTTGTAATCTAAAAGGAAATCAAAGAGATGAGATACAAACATTTTCAACTCTCTAGAGGTGGAAATCCATAAACACCACCAATACACCATGAGTGTTGTAATGAATAACGGGGTATTTTAGGGTGATTAAGTTTGCCCGTTTAAGGGGAAATTTTAATTTGCTATAATTTCTCCTCTGCGTTTTATTCAGTAATTCACCTTTTTTTCAAGATGGCCGTTGGTTTGAGTTGGATTTTTATTTAAATTAAATTGTTAGTAATAAAGTTAAAATTTCATTTTTACTGTTTTAGAATTATAATGAGCTTATTTTAGTTTATTAGGTTAGTCACTTTGTGCGTGTGTGTGTTTGTTTTGTTAATAATTTAATTTGGTTTTTATGACGTTTTGACCTTTGTGCCGACCTTTGGCGATAATTATAATGAATATTTTTTGTTGTTGTTTGTAGTTTACTAGAGGGATATGGGGGGGGGTAAGCAAATGAGGAGAAAGGGGCGAGAAGGGAAGGGCACGGAACCGCGAGGGACAAAGGGGACCGGGAACGGCAGAGGGAAGGCGAAGAACGAAGGCGAAGAACGAAGGCGAGAAAACGAACGAACGAACGAACGAACGAAAACGAAACGAAGAACGAACGAACGAACGAACGAACGAAACGAACGAACGAACGAACGAAACGAACGAACGAACGAGACGAAAACGAACGAACGAACGAACGAACGAACGAACGAACGAACGAACGAACGAACGAACGAACGAACGAAGAACGAACGAACGAACGAACGAAACGAAACGAACGAACGAACGAACGAACGAACGAACGAACGAAGAACGAACGAACGAACGAAACGAACGAACGAACGAACGAACGAACGAACGAACAAACGAACGAACGAACGACAACGAACGAACGAACGAACGAACGAACGAACGAACGAACGAAAACGAAACGAACGAACGAACGAAACGAACGAACGAACGAACGAACAAAAGAACGAACGAACGAACGAACGAACGAACGAACGAACGAACGAAACGAACGAACGAAGAACGAAACGAACGAACGAACGAACGAACGAAACGAACGAACGAACGAACGAACGAACGAACGAACAACGAACGAACGAACGAACACGAACGAAACAAACGAACGAACGAACGAACGAACGAACTAACGAACGAACGAACGAACGAACAACGAACGAACGAACGAACGAAACGAACGAACGAACGAACGAACGAACGAACGAAACGAACTAACGAAACAAACGAACTAAAGAACGAACGAACGAACGAACGAAACTAACTACGAAACTAACGACGAACAACGACCTAACGAACTAACTAACTAACGAAACAACGAAAACTAACTAACTAACGAACTAACTAACTAACTAACTAACTAACTAACTAACTAACGAACTAAAACTAAAACTAACTAACTAACTAACTAACTAACTAACTAACTAACTAACTAAGACTAACTAACTATCTAAATAACTAACTAACTAACTAACTAACTGACTAACTAACTATCTAACTAACTAACTAATATAGAGGGCAAAGACCAGGACAGTTA
>NW_023995484.1:12500-93938 GCF_015586225.1 Lucilia sericata | reverse complement strand
TCACCCAAAATGTTCTTCATTTTCCTAAGTTGTTTGGTATTGAAAATGGGCTAAATCGGTTCACACCGGAAAAAGTTATGAATCAAAATTTAAAACGACCTCGAAAAAAATAAGCATTTTTACACATTCTGATGTAATTTTCTCGCAAACTATTCAAGATAATTCCATGAAAATCACCATACATTCGTTTCTACACAAGATCTTGATCCCTGCTGAAAATTGCTAGAATCGCTCCACAATTTCATTTACCTCCCATACAAAAGTACATATTCCCGGAAAATGGGTTTTTTGTTAATAACTTCCGCCACAATGTCGATATCTTCACAAAATTTTACAAATTAAAATCTTATGTCAATAGAATTCTTTCAGAGGAATAATTTTGTGGATCGGTCCATAATTGGACATAGCTCCCATACAAGGTCCCCTCCCGAAAATCACTTAAACGCGCATAACTCATTACTAAATTAAGATATCCGATCGGTCCAAAATTGGTCATAGCTCCCATACAAGGTCCCCTCCCGAAAATCACTAAAACACGCATAACTCATTACTAAATTAAGATATCCATATTGAATTTGGTATAAGTATTGCCCATATGCATAGAAATATTACTGTGACATTTTTTTTTGATCGGTCCATAATTGGTCATAGCTCCCATACAAGGTCCCCTCCCGAAAATCACTTAAACGCACATAACTCATTACCAAATCTTGATATCCATACATTTAGCAAAAATATTGCTCTTATATACATAAATTACACTATAAAATTGTTTTACGATCGGTCCATATTTGGTCATAGCTCTCATAATATTTCTCCTCCAGAAAATCACTTAAATGCACAATATTCATTACCAAATAATGATATAAATACAAAATTTTGAAATTTTGTCTTTATAAACATAATTGGTCATAACTCCCATACAAGGTCCTTTTACGAAAATCTCCTAAAAGCACATTTCTCATTACCAAATAAAGCCATTGATACAACATTTGGCACAAATAATAGTTTTGTATACAAAAATTATATTTCAAGATTTTTTCTCAATAGGTTCATAACATGGGTGCGGTGGGTCCCATACAAGGTTCCCTTCAGAAAATCACTAAAACGCACATTACTTATTAGTAAATTACGATATAGATACAAAATTTGACTGAAATATAGTTTTTATGTACAGAAATTTTGCTTAAAGAATTTTTTACGATCGGTCTATATATGGTCATATCTCTCATACTAGGTCCTGCCCCTAAAAGCGCTTTAACCGTATTTAACTATTTGCATTATCATTTTGTGTAGAACAAAGAAAACTTATTCTACAAATATTTTATTAATTAGAAATGTATTAATACAAAAGTTGCTGGTGGAGGGCATTTAAGATTCGGCTCAGCCGAATATAGCACTCTAACTTGTTTGTTTAGAATTTGGATCTCATGAGCCCACCAGGGGCGTAATGAGATGTCCTCAAAGTAGGACAGAGTATGTTAACTACTAACTAACTAACTAACTAACTAACTAACTAACTACTAACTAACTAACTAACTAACTAACTAACTAACTAACTAACTAACTAACTAACTAACTAACTAACTAACACTAACTAACTAACTACTAACTAACTAACTAACTAACTAACTAACTAACTAACTAACTAACTAACTAACTACTAACTAACTAACTAACTAACTAACTAACTAACTAACTAACTAACTAACTAACTAACTAACTAACTAACTAACTAACTAACTAACTAACTAACTAACTAACTAACTAACTAACTAACTAACTAACTAACTAACTAACTAACTAACTAACTAACTAACTAACTAACTAACTAACAACTAACTAACTAACTAACTAACTAACTAACTAACTAACTAACTAACTAACTAACTAACTAACTAACTAACTACTAACTAACTAACTAACTAACTAACTACTAACTAACTAACTAACTAACTAACTAACTAACTAACTAACTAACTACAACTAACTAACTAACTAACTAACTAACTACTACTAACTAACTAACTACTAACTAACTAACTAACTAACTACTAACTAACTAACTAACTAACTACTACTAACTAACTAACTACTAACTAACTAACTAACTAACTAACTAACTAACTAACTAACTAACTAACTAACTAACTAACTAACTAACTAACTAACTAACTAACTAACTAACTAACTAACTAACTAACTAACTAACTAACTAACTAACTAACTAACTAACTAACTAACTAACTAACTAACTAACTAACTAACTAACTAACTACTAACTAACTAACTAACTAACTAACTACTAACTAACTAACTACTAACTAACTAACTAACTAACTAACTAACTAACTAACTAACTAACTAACTAACTAACTAACTAACTAACTAACTAACTAACTAACTAACTAACTAACTAACTAACTAACTAACTAACTAACTAACTAACTAACTAACTAACTAACTACTAACTAACTAACTAACTAACTACTAACTAACTAACTAACTAACTAACTACTAACTAACTAACTAACTAACTAACTAACTACTAACTAACTAACTAACTAACTAACTACTAACTAACTAACTAACTAACTAACTAACTACTAACTAACTAACTAACTAACTAACTAACTACTACTAACTAACTAACTAACTAACTAACTAACTAACTAACTAACTAACTACTAACTAACTAACTAACTAACTAACTAACTAACTAACTAACTAACTAACTAACTAACTAACTAACTAACTAACTACTAACTAACTAACTAACTAACTAACTACTAACTAACTAACTACTAACTAACTAACTAACTAACTAACTAACTAACTAACTAACTAACTAACTACTAACTAACTAACTAACTAACTAACTAACTAACTAACTAACTAACTAACTAACTAACTAACTAACTAACTAACTAACTAACTAACTAACTAACTAACTAACTAACTACTAACTAACTAACTAACTAACTAACTAACTAACTAACTACTACTAACTAACTAACTAACTAACTAACTAACTAACTAACTAACTAACTAACTAACTAACTAACTAACTAACTAACTAACTAACTAACTAACTAACTAACTACTAACTACTAACTAACTAACTAACTACTAACTAACTAACTAACTAACTAACTAACTACTAACTAACTAACTAACTAACTAACTAACTACTAACTACTAACTAACTAACTAACTAACTAACTAACTAACTACTAACTAACTAACTAACTAACTAACTAACTAACTAACTAACTAACTAACTAACTAACTAACTAACTAACTAACTAACTAACTAACTAACTAACTAACTAACTAACTAACTAACTAACTAACTAACTAACTAACTAACTAACTAACTAACTAACTAACTAACTAACTAACTACTAACTAACTAACTAACTAACTAACTAACTAACTAACTAACTAACTAACTAACTAACTAACTAACTAACTAACTAACTAACTAACTACTAACTAACTAACTAACTAACTAACTAACTAACTAACTAACTAACTAACTACTAACTAACTAACTACTAACTAACTAACTAACTACTAACTAACTAACTAACTAAACTATAACTAACTAACTAACTAACTAACTACTAACTAACTAACTAACTAACTAACGACTAACTAACTAACTAACTAACTACTAACTAACTAACTAACTAACTACTAACTAACTAACTAACTAACTAACTAACTAACTAACCTAACTAACTAACTAACTAACTAACTAACTAACTAACTAACTAACGACTAGACTAACTAACTAAACTAACTAACTAACTAACTAACTAACTAACTACTAACTAACTAACTAACTAACTAACATAACTAACTAACTAACTAACTAACTAACTACTAAACTAACTATCTATCTATCTAACTAACTAACTAACTAACTATCTATCTACTAACTACTAACGAACTAACTAACAACTAACTACTACTAACTAACTAACTAACTAACTATACTAGCTATCTAACTAACTAACTAACTAACTAACTAACTAACTAACTAACTAACTAACTACTAACTACTAACTAACTAACTACTAACTAACTAACTAACTAACTACTAACTAACTAACTAACTACTAACTAACTAACTAACTAACTAACTACTAACTAACTACTAACTAACTAACTAACTAACTAACTAACTACTAACTAACTAACTAACTACTAACTAACTAACTAACTACCACTAACTAACTAACTAACTAACTAACTAACTAACTAACTAACTACTAACTAACTAACTAACTAACTAACTAACTAACTAACTAACTAACTAACTAACTATCTATCTATCTAACTAACTAACTAACTAACTATCTATCTATCTAACTAACTAACTAACTAACTACTAACTACTAACTAACTAACTAACTACTACTAACTAACTAACTAACTAACTACTACTAACTAACTAACTAACTAACTAACTAACTAACTAACTAACTAACTAACTAACTACTAACTAACTAACTAACTAACTAACTAACTAACTAACTAACTACTAACTAACTACTAACTAACTAACTAACTAACTAACTAACTAACTACTAACTAACTAACTAACTAACTAACTAACTAACTAACTAACTAACTAACTAACTAACTAACTAACTAACTACTAACTTACTAACTAACTAGCGAGCGTGGTAAGCTCTTACCTCCAGTGACATCAACGAGTTAAAATGCCAACTTTGCTGTATCAGGGACTCCTTTTTTATTTGTAGGACCACAGGTCTTTAAAAACTAAATAATAGGCAATTTTGATTTGGTTACTACAATTAATAAATTTCTGTAAGCGAGCCTAGAGAACGTTTCATTTAACAATGACAATGTTCTGGATTAGGGGATATATAAGGTCTTTTATCGGGTAAAGTTATTACTTAAGTTGCTTTTATTTTTGGTACATTTAACAAGAAATTTACTTATTCTAAACAAATCAAAACCTTTTTCTAAAGTCTTAATTAAATTAAGTTAACTTTAGTGCAGGTAACCCAAAAAAAAGATATAAATTTTCTTTATAAATAAATACAAATAATAACACAAAATCATCTTTTTAATAACAAAACTTTCTATTTAATTTTCCTTCATTACTTTGCTTATTCATCCGTTTATACCAAACGTAAGCAACCATTCCCCTAAAAATAAAAATCAGCAACAAAATGTTGTCTTTGTTTGTCTACTACCTCTGTCATTACTGGAATTTAGCCCAAACCACAGTTATCAGTTGTTATAGAATTTTATAGAAAACCACATTATGGTGTAAAATAGTTAAGACGATATCTAAAAATGCAGTTTCCGTCCAAAAAGCAGGAATTTCCTTGACATTTTCATTAAGTATCATAAAAAGGACATCATCGTCATCAAAACCAAAACAATCAACTACAGTTTCAACTCAAATACCAGTAAAAAATACATACATACATACATATAAAAAACCAAACAACAAAGTTTTTTTTTCTTTTAGCTTGAAAGCATCAATTGAAACACAAATACTTAAACACACACAGTTGTGCTGTCCCATTACAGGATGTTGTTTTCTATTTACTTGTTTTCTTTATTAAAAGGGGTGTTGGTGTTTGTAGAGCAAAAATTAAGGGGGAAATATGCTTCTTTGAATGTGGTTTTGTCAGATATTTGTTATTTTTCAAAGGACTAGTTAGAGATTGTGCGAAAAACCCGCCCTGGGCATCTTTATTTCTAACTGTATTATAAACTCCTTAAATACAATTGTATTTAAGTCCTTTTTAGTATTTAAGTTTTATTTCTCAATGCAATGCAAAACAAACAAACAAACTTGCAATAGATGAGGTTGTGAGTGTGTATCTAAGCAGAAAGTCCTTTTATTATACATCTACAAGAGTGTGTCTATGTGCTTATTTTTTGAGGGTTAATTTTGCAATCTTGATTTTATATTTTGGTATTATGTCCTTGTTGCTGTTGTTTCTAAATGTTTATTTTACCCCTTGGCTAGAAGTGAATGAGTGTGTGTGTGTGTGTGTGTTTGGTTTTGTGTCCTCATGTGTCTAATGTTGTGGGAAATTGCATTAATTATTCTATTAGCAGCGTAATACGTTCTTAATTGTATGATAAATTTTATTGCTTTTTTTGTATGTATATTATTTGCTTTAAGTATTTTATATCATTGTGAAATGGTTTGTAATTTATGAATGACTTTTATTGTTGGCATTTGATGTTGCATGAAAGAAAATATAAATCTGAGTGGATTTATGAAAATATCAAATAATTAAGATATTTTCCACATAGAGATATGAAATGAGTTGCAGAAAAGACATTTTTGATTGAATTCCGCTGAAGTGGACAGAAGTAAAGATAACACAGGTCAACAAAATTTGAAAAAGGTTGAAATCCTGAGACCTAGTTATATTTTTCCAAAGTATTGAGCTGCCTTGAATCCGAATCTTGTCTCAGAATTTTTCGAGATATATTGTCCGGAAATCTGAAAAAGATCAAATTTCGGACCATTTTGAGACGTTATAACAGCTCCAAAATATCTTTATATATAAGATATTGTATGAGTATGAAAGCCCATTTGATATATCTTCTTTTATCTTCGCGATATCTTCACCTAAAACTTATAGTTTTCTACAAAGCGGAGGGTATTACGCTTTGTATATATTCTTTATAAGTAGCGAAAATATTGGAACCAAACATATCTGAAGATATTCCAATCGACTCAAAACGACTTTCTGATTCGATTTATCGATGTCTGTCCGTTCATTGTTGTTGTTATAACACTCATAACTGGCATAAAGATACGAAGTTAAAATAATAATTAGTTTATAAGTACCAAAATCTCTCCAACTAATATTTTGTGGAGTACGTTGGTTACCAAGACTTACCTCTCTATTCTAAACTAGGTACAAAGATTAGCATGTCTAGCAATCACTGGCTGTTTAGTCTAGAGACGATGCTAAATATAACTCCCCTTCATATACATATATATGTCAAATGCATTCTGCTAAATCTGCTCTACGACTTAAACAGTCGAACGGACTGAAGCATGGTCGCATGGCACCATCTTACAGAAGAATAGCAGATCAATCAAGGAAAAGGCCAGGAAATGGACTACATACTATCTACACTGAATTTTAATAGGTCATTCAAAGACCAAAATACCGACAAGGGACGATTGGGCCGTGAATACTGTCCTAAGGATCGACGTGATCTCAATTTATACTGGTGGCTTAAAGACTGAAAGGGGCACGGAATCGAGAATCTTCTACGAAAAACTGAAACTTCTACCGGCTCTTCGACAACCTGTACGGTCCTTCAAACAAAGATATATGCCATCGATACAGCCGCGAGAAGAATCCGGGGAGTAAATCTCGAAAATTCGACTTTACATATATAATTGGACAGCCTTGCATCAATCAAGGCTCTTAACTCCAATGTTATTAAGTCGAAATGTCTTCTCAATTGTATTCAATAATCATTGGCACAACTGACACAACATCACGTTGCCATGACATGAGGGAATCCGGGGAAATGAAATAAGTATCTGATGAATTCGCAACCAAAGGGTCGTCCCTAGACTTAACCCTTACGCAAAGGCATATTCACACTCCCCTGGTGACCCTATAAAAATTGATAGATGACTGTGCTTTGAGTGATACAGAACTCAGGTGGTCAAATATCACCACTTGTAGAATAACGAGACTGCTCTGGCCCTCTGTGACAACGGATAGGGCTAGGACTCTCTTGTCTTTTATTACGAACTCGATTAGGCTTCTTACTGGTATAATTTTTGGACACTGTATGATTGGACATATGTCGGAACGTATGGGCTACCCACGTTATAGCTAATGTAGAAGCTGTTTGGACGAAGAAGAAGTGGAATTGGTACAACACCAACTATGTGACTAACTATCTTGATAGAGCTCTTTACCATGATCTGAACTGTCTCAGAAATGCGTCACTAGTAAACATGATCGCTTTTATTAGAAACACCGGCTGGTTTTTACGAAGACCACAAGAACCAAGCTGTCAACGAAATTAGGGAGGGAAATGTTCTCTCAACGTAAGAGAATGGAAATTCTAAAGGTATCACAATGGGCCACAAGGTCTCCGAGTGAACTCGCTAACTAGCAACCCACGTAACCTAACCTAACATCAATTTATTGTTATCGATTCATAGTTGACCCTACCAATTATATCAGCACTTTTTCAGGTTATTGTTAAATCATTAAAAATAGTATTATGGTGAAATTCGACAAAAACTGTCGAAATTTTGGAGAAAGGGAAATAATTTTTTTTGTGCAATTTTGCACTTTTGTTATTTTCTTTTGCATGACTACTTCAAACCATCTGCATTACCTTTAAGTAGTCTAGTATTAACTGACATATAAGTAATTTATTTTACATTCCTAATAAGAAAAATTTCTCTTTAAATGAAATTTAACTAAATCTTCAAGATTCACAAGATTCAATTATAAGTAGAACAGCTATCTTGCTAGAAATGCTTACTCTATTAATTTTTTCTAAAAACACTTATTATTTTTTTTATGTTAATATGTAAATTTTCTTTTATGACAATTTAGATAAGCTACGAAAGTCCTTTAATGATAAGCTAACAAATAAAAAACAGGAAAAGGAACGTAATAAAAAAAAGAAGCAGTGAAAAGAAATAAAAATAAATATACAACGAATGAAAACAAATCACTGTCTACACAAATGTTCACTAATTTATGATTATTATTCATACTTTTTCATTTACAGAGATTTGCAAAAATATTATTTATGGCCTACATTTAGGCATATGCACAAATTTATATATACAAAATAAAAAAATAATACCACCAGCCGCAGTCTCCCACCCCTTCATCAACCCAAATTAGTCTACTGCTGTAAGAAAGACGATAAAACAAAATACATACATTATAAAATCTTTAAAACATTTGCTAAATGGTGATATTGTTTTTTTTTTGTCTTTTCTTAAAGTTTATTCATTCAAAACAAATTTGTATTGTTGTTTAAGAGTGTTACATTTCTTATTTTTTTTTTATTTCCGAAAATATAATTTGCATATGTGTATGTATCAATTTCAATGAAGAAGAAACAAAAAGCGTGCCAAAAAATAAAGACTTTCGGTAACCTTCCTCCAATTCATATACATATCATCCTTGTGGCGTTTGCTTGTATTTATCAAGTTGTGTGTGATTGTCTATGTAACACCCTCATACACGCACCCGTTTACTTTTATTGTTTTGTGATAAGAAATTGTATCATGGTGGCATTTCCTGTGGCTTTTATGCTTAATGTTTTTGTGAATTGTGTGTAAGTGAATTGTATTCTTGTATTCGCTGCCCGTTCTAGTTGGTAAAAGCATTTACGAGTAAATAGCAGAGTAAGCGGGTTGATTATAATTTTTTGGCCTTTCTTTCAGAGGCCTTAATTATGTTTAATAAACATTTTGAACGATATCTAACTGTTCGATTGTCTAGTCTAGTCTAGTCTATAGTCTAGTCTATAGTGTAGTCTATAGTATAGTCTAGTGTATAGTCTAGTGTATAGTCTAGTGTATAGTCTAGTGTATAGTCTAGTGTATAGTCTAGTGTATAGACCAGTGTATAGTCTAGTGTATAGTCTAGTGTATAGTCTAGTGTATAGTCTAGTGTATAGTCTAGTCTATAGTCTAGTCTATGGTCTAGTCTATAGTCTAGTCTATAGTCTAGTCTATAGTCTAGTTTATAGTCTAGTCTATAGTCTAGTCTATAGTCTAGTCTATAGTCTAGTCTATAGTCTAGTCTATAGTCTAGTCTATAGTCTAGTCTATAGTCTAGTCTATAGTCTAGTCTATAGTCTAGTCTATAGTCTAGTCTATAGTCTAGTCTATAGTCTAGTCTATAGTCTAGTCTATAGTCTAGTCTATAGTCTAGTCTATCGTCTAGTCTATAGTCTAGTCTATAGTCTAGTCTATAGTCTAGTCTATAATCTAGTCTATAGTCTAGTCTATAGTCTAGTCTATAGTCTAGTCTATAATCTAGTCTATAGTCTAGTCTATAGTCTAGTCTATAGTCTAGTCTATAGTCTAGTCATAGTCTAGTCTATAGTCTAGTCTATAGTCTAGTCTATAGTCTAGTCTATAGTCTAGTCTATAGTCTAGTCTATAGTCTAGTCTATAGTCTACACTATAGTCTAGTCTATAGTCTAGTCTATAGTCTAGTCTATAGTCTATAGTCTAGTCTATAGTCTAGTATATAGTAGTCTATAGTCTAGTCTATTGTCTAGTCTATAGTCTAGTCTATAGTCTAGTCTATAGTCTAGTCTATAGTCTAGTCTATAGTCTAGTCTATAGTCTAGTCTATAGTCTAGTCTATAGTCTAGTCTATAGTCTAGTCTATAGTCTAGTCTATAGTCTAGTCTATATAGTCTAGTCTATAGTATAGTCTATAGTCTAGTCTATAGTCTAGTCTATAGTCTAGTCATAGTCTAGTCTATAGTCTAGTCTATAGTCTAGTCTATAGTCTAGTCTATAGTCTAGTCTAGTCTAGTAGTCTAGTCTATAGTCTAGTCTATAGTCTAGTCTATAGTCTAGTCTATAGTCTAGTCTATAGTCTAGTCTATAGTCTAGTCTATAGTCTAGTCTATAGTCTAGTCTATAGTCTAGTCTATAGTCTAGTCTATAGTCTAGTCTATAGTCTAGTCTATAGTCTAGTCTATAGTCTAGTCTATAGTCTAGTCTATAGTCTAGTCTATAGTCTAGTCTATAGTCTAGTCTATAGTCTAGTCTATAGTCTAGTCTATAGTCTAGTCTATAGTCTAGTATAGTCTAGTCTATAGTCTAGTCTATAGTCTAGTCTATAGTCTAGTCTATAGTCTAGTCTATAGTCTAGTCTATAGTCTAGTCTATAGTCTAGTCTATAGTCTAGTCTATAGTCTAGTCTATAGTCTAGTCTATAGTCTAGTCTATAGAGTCTATAGTCTAGTCTATAGTAGTCTATAGTCTAGTCTATAGTCTAGTCTATATCTAGTCTAGTCTATAGTCTAGTCTATATCTAGTCTATAGTCTAGTCTATAGTCTAGTCTATAGTCTAGTCTATAGACTAGTCTATAGTCTAGTCTATAGCCTAGTCTATAGTCTAGTCTACAGTCTAGTCTATAGTCTAGTCTATAGTCTAGTCTACAGTCTAGTCTATAATATCTTCTGTACTTCAGGGCCCTCCGTCTAACAACTCATCAATACTCCCCTTTATGGACTTCTTTATATTGAAACTTTTTTCCTCCTGCAATGTAATTTTATTTTAACTGGTATTTGTGGTTATTTATGCTAAGCTCTTTCTCATATATGCCACCTTGTATACCATTCTTACTTTTTTTTAAGAAAACAAGTAACTTTGTTAGCGATAAGTATGCTTGATGTTTTTTTTTCCCCTTTTCCCGTACATTACAATGTTACACAATTCCCCCTTCCTTCCTGCATTTGCTTTTAGAAAACATTATTGTTTTTTATCATTTGTAATACGTATGAGTCTTTTATTTGTATGGTTTTTTAAGCTCTTGGATAGCAAAACACAAATAAATACATAAATAAATAACAAAATAAAATAAAAATTACATGCACATTTAAAAATCTATTGGTTTTCTATTGAATTCAATTCAATTGAGCCTTTAAGTTTGAGGGGTGGTTACTTTACCGTAACTTTACATGTTTGCCATTGTTGGTGGCATGTGTGGCTGTTTGCTTAACAGTGTCTTTGTTCTTCAAGTAGATCATAAAATTAGGCTTTTTGATTTTTATTGCTGTTTTCAAACATATGATGCTCATATGTATGTAGTTGCTAAACGTACCACCAACTTTTTATGAAATTTTTTACTTATTTATTATGGAAAATTGTTATTTTAATATGTAAATAGAACATGTTGCTATTAAGTAGGATTATTTATTTATATACATATGTTTATTTTGACTATAAAATAATACATTTCAAAGATGTAATAATAATTGTAATAATGATACCCATACTAATACAATCTTTAAGCTGTTCTGCATGAATAGTTCAATTAATGAGGATAAATATGTATTAAGAGGATGACTTGTACTACAAAATATAAACATATACATACATACATACATATTTTGCAATTTTTAGCTGTATTGAAGCAATCGTCTTGTGTTAAAAAATTCAGTTTTAATTTTTGTATAATTCTAGTTCAGTTCTAGTTCAGTTCTAATTCAGTTCTAGTTCAGTTCTAGTTCTAGTTCATTTCTAGTTCAGTTCTAGTTCAGTTCTAGTTCAGTTCTAGTTCAGTTCTAGTTCAGTTCTAGTTCAGTTCTAGTTCAGTTCTAGTTCAGTTCTAGTTCAGTTCTAGTTCAGTTCTAGTTCAGTTCTAGTTCTAGTTCAGTTCTAGTTCAGTTCTAGTTCAGTTCTCGTCAGTTCTAGTTCTAGTTCAGTAGTTCTAGTTCAGTTCTAGTTCAGTTCTAGTGCAGTTCTAGTTCAGTTCTAGTTCAGTTCTAGTTCAGTTCTAGTTCAGTTCTAGTTCTAGTTCAGTTCTAGTTCAGTTCTAGTTCAGTTCTAGTTCAGTTCTAGTTCAGTTCTAGTTCAGTTCTAGTTCAGTTCTAGTTCAGTTCTAGTTCAGTTCTAGTTCAGTTCTAGTTCAGTTCTAGTTCAGTTCTAGTTCAGTTCTAATTCAGTTCTAGTTCAGTTCTAGTTCAGTTCTAGTTCAGTTCTAGTTCAGTTCTAGTTCAGTTCTAGTTCAGTTCTAGTTCAGTTCTAGTTCAGTTCTAGTTCAGTTCTAGTTCAGTTCTAGTTCAGTTCTAGTTCAGTTCTAGTTCAGTTTTAGTTCAGTTCTAGTTCAGTTCTAGTTCTGGTTTTATAATTAATTTTACTTACTGAAAAACATTTATATTATAATTTTATTTAATTATCCAACCCTTAAATAATATAATTTTTGATTTAATCGCTTTACTTTTGATTTGGGAAATAACAAATAAATAACATATATGTATATGTATGTGATTAACCCTAATTTGTTTGTATAAACCTAATCAAGTGTTTCTTTATATAGACAAATACAAAAGGCGAAAGAAAGAGTATTGGATGCAAGGATATGTTTTAAGGGTTAAAAATGCTCAATAAAATCTCAACGGGTGATAAAATAAACAGCAAATTTTTCCGCACAATCTCGAACAATAATATTTACAAATTGTTTGCTTACTTAGATTCGTAATATTTACAGCAATCAAATAAATATATTTTCTCTAAACATATGCATATGTAAAATGCCATTACAAATCAAATAAAAGGGGAAAAAAGAGGTTTTGTTATACGTATCTGGCTGATAATAAAGATATTAACATGAAAAAACATTGTTAGACAAATTCTATATAGAAATGTGAACACATAAAATTTGTAACGCTGATTTAACGCGTATCCAAACACACATGAGTTTGAATGGGTAAAAAATGTGATACATGTGTGTATCACATGTATGAGTGTTGTTTCATACAATGAAAACTAAAGCAAGTGTAACGGAAAAGGAAATCACATACAAAGTGTTGACATGTTTGCGAATAACTGTAAAAACCATTACAGTGTGTATGAATGTATGTGTGAAGTGTATAACAAGGAAGAGTTATCAACGGAAATATGTGTGTAAACTTACTTATCAATAACGACGGTATGGCTGTTATGTGAAAAAGTTCACGTACGAGGGAAGTGTTACGAGGCACGATTCTAGTCTATAGTCTAGTGTAAGACTAATCTATATGTAGTCTAGTGTAAAGTCTAGTCTAAAGTATAGTTTATTGTCAGTCTATAGTCTAGTCTATAGTCTATCGTCTAGTCTATTAGTCTAGTCTATAGTCTAGTCTATAGTCTAGGTAGTCTATAGTCTAGTCTATAGTCTAGTCTATAGTCTAGTCTATAGTCTAGTCTATAGTCTAGTCTATAGTCTAGTCTATAGTCTAGTCTATAGTCTAGTCTATAGTCTAGTCTATAGTCTAGTCTATAGTCTAGTCTATAGTCTAGTCTATAGTCTAGTCTATAGTCTAGTCTATAGTCTAGTCTATAGTCTAGTCTATTGTCTAGTCTATTGTCTAGCCTATTGTCTAGTCTAGTCTATAGTCAGTCTATAGTCTAGTCTATAGTCTAGTCTATAGTCTAGTCTAGTCTATAGTCTAGTCTAGTCTATAGTCTAGTCTATAGTCTAGTCTATAGTCTAGTCTATAGTCTAGTCTATAGTCTAGTCTATAGTCTAGTCTATAGTCTAGTCTATAGTCTAGTCTATAGTCTAGTCTATAGTCTAGTCTATAGTCTAGTCTATAGTCTAGTCTATAGTCTAGTCTATAGTCTAGTCTATAGTCTAGTCTATAGTCTAGTCTATAGTCTAGTCTATAGTCTAGTCTATAGTCTAGTCTATAGTCTAGTCTATAGTCTAGTCTATAGTCTAGTCTATAGTCTAGTCTATAGTCTAGTCTATAGTCTAGTCTATAGTCTAGTCTATAGTCTAGTCTATAGTCTAGTCTATAGTCTAGTCTATAGTCTAGTCTATAGTCTAGTCTATAGTCTAGTCCATAGTCTAGTCTATAGTCTAGTCTATAGTCTAGTCTATAGTCTAGTCTATAGTCTAGTCTATAGTCTAGTCTATAGTCTAGTCTATAGTCTAGTCTATAGTCTAGTCTATAGTCTAGTCTATAGTCTAGTCTATAGTCTAGTCTATAGTCTAGTCTATAGTCTAGTCTATAGTCTAGTCTATAGTCTAGTCTATAGTCTAGTCTATAGTCTAGTCTATAGTCTAGTCTATAGTCTAGTCTATAGTCTAGTCTATAGTCTAGTCTATAGTCTAGTCTATAGTCTAGTCTATAGTCTAGTCTATAGTCTAGTCTATAGTCTAGTCTATAGTCTAGTCTATAGTCTAGTCTATAGTCTAGTCTATAGTCTAGTCTATAGTCTAGTCTATAGTCTAGTCTATAGTCTAGTCTATAGTCTAGTCTAGTCTAAATCTAGTCTAGTCTATAGTCTAGTCTAGTCTATAATCTAGTCTAGTCTATAGTCTAGTCTATAGTCTAGTCTATAGTCTAGTCTATAGTCTAGTCTATAGTCTAGTCTATAGTCTAGTCTATAGTCTAGTCTATAGTCTAGTCTATAGTCTAGTCTATAGTCTAGTCTATAGTCTAGTCTATAGTCTAGTCTATAGTCTAGTCTATAGTCTAGTCTATAGTCTAGTCTATAGTCTAGTCTATAGTCTAGTCTATAGTCTAGTCTATAGTCTAGTCTATAGTCTAGTCTATAGTCTAGTCTATAGTCTAGTCTATAGTCTAGTCTATAGTCTAGTCTATAGTCTAGTCTATAGTCTAGTCTATAGTCTAGTCTATAGTCTAGTCTATAGTCTAGTCTATAGTCTAGTCTATAGTCTAGTCTATAGTCTAGTCTATAGTCTAGTCTATAGTCTAGTCTATAGTCTAGTCTATAGTCTAGTCTATAGTCTAGTCTATAGTCTAGTCTATAGTCTAGTCTATAGTCTAGTCTATAGTCTAGTCTATAGTCTAGTCTATAGTCTAGTCTATAGTCTAGTCTATAGTCTAGTCTATAGTCTAGTCTAGTCTAGTCTATAGTCTAGTCTAAGTATAGTCTAGTAGTCTATAGTCTATATAGTCTAGTCTAGTCTAGTCTATAGTCTAGTCTATAGTCTAGTCTATAGTCTAGTCTATAGTCTAGTCTATAGTATAGTCTATAGTCCAGTCTATAGTCTAGTCTATAGTCTAGTCTATAGTCTAGTCTATAGTCTAGTCTATAGTCTAGTCTATAGTCTAGTCTATAGTCTAGTCTATAGTCTAGTCTATAGTCTAGTCTATAGTCTAGTCTATAGTCTATTCTATAGTCTAGTCTATAGTCTAGTCTATAGTCTAGTCTATAGTCTAGTCTATAGTCTAGTTATAGTCTAGTCTATAGTCTAGTCTATAGTCTAGTCTATAGTCTAGTCTATAGTCTAGTCTATAGTCTATTCTATAGTCTAGTCTATAGTCTAGTCTATAGTCTAGTCTATAGTCTAGTCTATAGTCTAGTCTATAGTCTAGTCTATAGTCTAGTCTATAGTCTAGTCTATAGTCTAGTCTATAGTCTAGTCTATAGTCTAGTCTATAGTCTAGTCTATAGTCTAGTCTATAGTCTAGTCTATAGTCTAGTCTATAGTCTAGTCTATAGTCTAGTCTATAGTCTAGTCTATAGTCTAGTCTATAGTCTAGTCTATAGTCTAGTCTATAGTCTAGTCTATAGTCTAGTCTATAGTCTAGTCTATAGTCTAGTCTATAGTCTAGTCTATAGTCTAGTCTATAGTCTAGTCTATAGTCTAGTCTATAGTCTAGTCTATAGTCTAGTCTATAGTCTAGTCTATAGTCTAGTCTATAGTCTAGTCTATAGTCTAGTCTATAGTCTAGTCTATAGTCTAGTCTATAGTCTAGTCTATAGTCTAGTCTATAGTCTAGTCTTTAGTCTAGTCTATAGTCTAGTCTATAGTCTAGTCTATAGTCTAGTCTATAGTTAGTCTAGGTCTAGTCTAGTCTATAGTCTAGTCTATAGTCTAGTCTATAGTCTAGTCTATCGTCTAGTCTATAGTCTAGTCTAGCTAGTCTATCTATAGTCTAGTCTATAGTTAGTCTATAGTCTAGTTCTATAAGTCTAGTCTATAGTCTAGTCTATAGTCTAGTCTATAGTCTAGTCTAAGTCTAGTCTATAGTCGTAGTCTATAGTCTAGTCTATAGTCTAGTCTATAGTCTAGTCTATAGTCTGTCTATAGTCTAGTTATAGTCTAGTCTATAGTCTAGTCTATAGTCTAGTCTATAGTCTAGTCTATAGTCTAGTCTATAGTCTAGTCTATAGTCTAGTCTATTAGTCTAGTCTCTATAGTCTAGTCTATTAGTTAGTCTATAGTCTAGTCTATAGTCTGTCTATAGTCTAGTATAGTATAGTCTCGTCTATAGTCTAGTATCTATTAGTCTAGTCTATAGTCTAGTCTATAGTCTAGTCTATAGTCTAGTCTATAGTCTAGTCTATAGTCTAGTCTATAGGTCTAGTCTATAGTCTAGTCTATAGTCTAGTCTATAGTCTGAGTCTTATAGTCTAGTCTATAGTCTAGTTTATAGTCTAGTCTATAGTCTAGTCTAGTTCTCTATGTCTAGTTTTTATTATATATGTATATGTATAGTCTAGTCTATATTCTAGTTTATAGTCTAGTCTTGTCAGCCTACTTTGTGGGTTTGTTTCTTCCTGACCCTCGTATATACCGGCAGGTTTGCTTTCACATACTTCGGCGTTGTGGCATGATGTGAGAATTTAACAAATTTTCCGCAAATTAATTTCCTTTAAAAGTTTATGTATTTGCCAACTCTGTTGAAGGTTTTATTTTTCCTACAGCAATAAGCAACAATTTCATTGTTGTTAAAGTAGCTTAAAAATACACACTCAGATACAAATTACTCACATGTGTGAGTATGTGTGTAAAAAAAGGAAGGATTTTAGGAAAACATTGTAAATGTAATGGGAGGAAATATGTATTACTTATAATAATCAAAAGGGTTATATCCGCTTGATGAGTTTAAGAATGATATAGGAGGAAAAGAGTTTGATGAGGAGGTTTTTAATGCAGCTTCATGTACATGTGAGCTGTTATGTTTCCGTAGGCGAAAAAGTGTGAATATGGTGTCAATAAGCTGTTTGTGGTATTAAACATAAAATGTACTTAAGATTTGTATAAATAAAGTAAACAAAAACCGCAGGTGATGTACATATAAAACATTTTAAGATTTTACCCAAGAAAGCAAAAAAACAAAAAAAAAATATGAATAATAGAAATGTTTTTGAGGTCTTTTTAAAAAGAGTTCAAGTGTTAAAGAAGATTTCCTTATAGAAATGTAATCCTGTTTTGTGTTTTTTTTTTCTTGAGACAATAAATGCGCTTGGTTACATTTAACAAATCCTATAAATTTATTTAGGAAAATTGTTCATTGAAATAATTTCTGATATTTTATCAATGATCTGTAGCTATAGCATGAAAACAGCTGAGAATAACATCTTCATCAATATTGTTATATATAACAAATCGTTGCCTAATTTAAGGGTTTTATAAAAAAAATCTTAGTTTTTTCATTTATCTTTTATTAAAGCTTTTTTACTAAAAGCTCGCTCTGCCAAATGAATTTTGATCATTCCAAGAAAATAATAACTTTCTTATTACTATTATTTTCATTAATACATTTTTTTTTATCAATAGAGATAAAAAATATACTCAGCAAAGCAGTAGAAAATAAAATGTAACTTAATATGCCTATAAAAGATAATAACAAACCCAAAAAAAAAAAAAAAAAAAAAACAACAACAACATTAAATGTGTGGAGGGTTTGATTAAGTTAAATGAATCAAATGTCTACAAATTGATAGTAGATTAGTTTTTATTTTCTTCATTCTATTTTTATTTTTCTAACAGGGGTTTTTCATAAATTATTTTTGGGAGCAAAGTACTTATGTATTATGAGCATAATGCTAAACGTCACCAAAGCTTAAACTAATTTTAGAGGTATTAAGTCATAGAGAATATCAAGACATCATAAGTAAAAATAAAGTCATTTAGTAGAAATACTGTAAAGAGATTAGTTTTTATTGTGAAAATTGTAATATTTTATATTCAGCATTTTTTCCTATGTTTACAAGACAAGTAAATTGAGGGAGTTTTAGTGTAGAAAATTAATTTAAATATTTTTTTACAATTTTGTATGTATTTCTAAAAAAATATTTAAAAAAAGATATCTACGTATATATACAAAACAAGTTAGAAAGTATAGTTGGCCAGGTTCGACCAAATGATACCCTACACCATTGAGTAGTAAATTTTGCTAGAGGAATTTTCGTCTGAGGCTAGTCGAAATAACGGACCGCTTTTAACTATTAGCAATCGGCTTTATCCTTGGATCAAAGGAAGAGTGTGTGCCAAACTTTATCAAATTATCTTGAAAATTGAACAAGGTATTGATTTTAGAACCGTAGTTTTTTGGGGAAATTTTCTAGTATTTTTATACCTTACACCACTATAGTGTATTTGGGTATTATGCGTTTGTGCTGATGTTTGTAACAACCTAAAATATTGGTCCTACACCCAACTTAAAGTATACTAATCGGCTCGCAACCACTTTTTGCTATTTAGCTATGTCCGTCTGTCCCTCTCCGTCCGTTCATCCATCCGTCTGTCTGACCGTTTGTGTGTCCGTGTAAACCTCACGTGAGGGAAATGGTTGCGAGCCGATTAGTATACTTTAAGTTAGGTGTACGACCAATATTTTTGGTTGTTTCAAACATCAGCACAAACGCATAATAACCTAATACACTATAGTGGTGTAGGGTATAAAAATACCAGAAAATTTCCCAAAAATTATGGTTCTAAAATCAATACCTTGTTCTTGCAGAGAGACAAAAAAATTCAATAGCATGTAATCTTGAAATGTTTAATCTGTTCTTAGATGAAGAAAACAATGCAAACATGTTAATAACAGCTGAAGTCCAGCTAAAGACCGATTTGTATGAACTTCGGTACTCCAAAGTTGAAATTGACGGAAAATTCTAAAAAACTTCAAAAAATCCGCAGTAGATGGCGGAGGTATAGTAGTAGTAGTTAGTTAGTTAGTTAGTAGTTAGTTAGTTAGTTAGTTAGTTAGTTAGTTAGTTAGTTAGTTAGCTAGTTAGTTAGTAGTTAGTTAGTTAGTTAGTTAGTTAGTAGTTAGTTAGTAGTAGTTAGTCGTTAGTTAGTAGTAGTTAGTTAGTTAGTTAGTTAGTTAGTTAGTTAGTTAGTAGTTAGTAGTTAGTTAGTTAGTTAGTTAGTGTTAGTTAGTTAGTTAGTAGTTAGTTAGTTATTAGTTAGTTTAGTTAGTTAGTTAGTTAGTAGTTAGTTAGTTAGTTAGTTGTAGTTAGTAGTTAGTTAGTTGTTAGTTAGTTAGTTAGTTAGTTAGTTAGTTAGTTAGTTAGTTAGTTAGTTAGTTAGTTAGTAGTTAGTTAGTTAGTTAGTTAGTTAGTTAGTTAGTTAGTAGTTAGTTAGTAGTAGTTAGTTAGTTAGTTAGTTAGTAGTTAGTTAGTTAGTTAGTAGTAGTTAGTTAGTAGTTAGTTAGTTAGTTAGTTAGTTAGTTAGTTAGTTAGTTAGTTAGTTAGTTAGTTAGTTAGTTAGTAGTTAGTTAGTAGTAGTTAGTAGTTAGTTAGTTAGTTAGTTAGTTAGTTAGTTAGTTAGTTAGTTAGTTAGTTAGTTAGTTAGTTAGTTAGTTAGTTAGTTAGTTAGTTAGTTAGTTAGTTAGTTAGTTAGTTAGTTAGTTAGTAGTTAGTTAGTTAGTTAGTTAGTTAGTTAGTTAGTTAGTTAGTTAGTTAGTTAGTTAGTTAGTTAGTTAGTTAGTTAGTTAGTTAGTTAGTAGTTAGTTAGTTAGTTAGTTAGTTAGTTAGTTAGTTAGTTAGTTAGTTAGTTAGTTAGTTAGTTAGTTAGTTAGTTAGTTAGTTAGTTAGTTAGTTAGTTAGTTAGTTAGTTAGTTAGTTAGTTAGTTAGTTAGTAGTTAGTTAGTTAGTTAGTTAGTTAGTAGTTAGTTAGTTAGTTAGTTAGTTAGTTAGTTAGTTAGTTAGTTAGTTAGTTAGGTTAGTTAGTTAGTTAGTTAGTTAGTTAGTTAGTTAGTTAGTTAGTTAGTTAGTTAGTTAGTTAGTTAGTTAGTTAGTAGTTAGTTAGTTAGTTAGTTAGTTAGTTAGTTAGTTAGTTAGTTAGTTAGTTAGTTAGTTAGTTAGTAGTTAGTAGTTAGTTAGTTAGTTAGTTAGTTAGTTAGTTAGTTAGTTAGTTAGTTAGTTAGTTAGTTAGTTAGTTAGTTAGTTAGTTAGTTAGTTAGTTAGTAGTAGTTAGTTAGTTAGTTAGTAGTTAGTTAGTAGTTAGTTAGTTAGTTAGTTAGTTAGTTAGTAGTTAGTTAGTTAGTTAGTTAGTTAGTTAGTTAGTTAGTTAGTTAGTTAGTTAGTTGTTAGTTAGTTAGTTAGTTAGTTAGTTAGTTAGTTAGTTAGTTAGTTAGTTAGTTAGTTAGTTAGTTAGTTAGTTAGTTAGTTAGTTAGTTAGTTAGTAGTTAGTTAGTAGTAGTTAGTTAGTTAGTTAGTTAGTTAGTTAGTTAGTTAGTTAGTTAGTTAGTTAGTTAGTTAGTAGTTAGTTAGTTAGTTAGTTAGTTAGTTAGTTAGTTAGTTAGTTAGTTAGTAGTTAGTTAGTTAGTTAGTTAGTTAGTTAGTTAGTTAGTTAGTTAGTTAGTTAGTTAGTTAGTTAGTTAGTTAGTTAGTTAGTTAGTTAGTTAGTAGTTAGTTAGTTAGTTAGTTAGTTAGTTAGTTAGTTAGTTAGTTAGTTAGTTAGTTAGTTAGTTAGTAGTTAGTTAGTTAGTTAGTTAGTTAGTTAGTTAGTTAGTTAGTTAGTTAGTTAGTTAGTTAGTTAGTTAGTTAGTTAGTTAGTTAGTTAGTTAGTAGTTAGTTAGTTAGTTAGTTAGTTAGTTAGTTAGTTAGTTAGTTAGTTAGTTAGTTAGTTAGTAGTTAGTTAGTTAGTTAGTTAGTTAGTTAGTTAGTTAGTTAGTTAGTTAGTTAGTTAGTTAGTTAGTTAGTTAGTTAGTTAGTTAGTTAGTTAGTTAGTTAGTTAGTTAGTTAGTTAGTTAGTTAGTTAGTTAGTTAGTTAGTTAGTTAGTTAGTTAGTAGTTAGTTAGTTAGTTAGTTAGTTAGTTAGTTAGTTAGTTAGTTAGTTAGTAGTTAGTAGTAGTTAGTAGTTAGTTAGTTAGTTAGTTAGTAGTTAGTTAGTAGTAGTTAGTTAGTTAGTAGTAGTTAGTTAGTTAGTAGTTAGTTAGTTAGTTAGTTAGTTAGTTAGTTAGTTAGTAGTTAGTTAGTTAGTTAGTTAGTTAGTTAGTTAGTTAGTTAGTTAGTAGTTAGTTAGTAGTTAGTTAGTAGTTAGTTAGTTAGTAGTAGGTGGTTGACGTCTCATCAATCTAAAGTCTTCTTCGGTATAATGACTTTATGGTACAATCGATTTAAAAAAGAATTTAACAATTTTGAAGTACGAAAAATTGCCCTTATGTCTGAAATTTTGTGTTATTGTTTACCCAGGTTACTTTACAAATCTTAGTCAGTATATTAAATTTACAATCAGTTATTAAGCTGGACAAAATAAATATAAATACTTTGAAGGCTCATCTCACGAATAACAATTGAAATATAAAGAAAAATGAGAAATAAATTTGCTTGTGATAATGACAACTACCCAGAAATAATGATCATTATTATTATTATTACTATCACCAGTAACAGTTACAATATCAACAGCATCATATGAGAAAGAGAGAATGTGTAAAGTATGAATGAAAAAAAAAAAAAATAAAATATGTACAAAATTCGTCTGAGCGATCTTCTACTTTTATAAAGAACATATCACATTTCACTGGATACTATATGTATAGATACTTATTATTATTATTTTTATTATTTTTTCTTGTTTTTTTTACTACTTTCTCACTATTGTGCGCTTAATATTTTTAGGTAAAATAATACAAACGTAGAATGTGGATTTAGTTTAACTTAGTCAAGCGGTGAACGCGATTTAAATAAGTAACGATTTATAAGAAGAATTGTGAAAAAAAAAATTCCAACTGTGAAAAAAATTCAATAATAATAAAGCGTTTAATGAATAATATAATATAAAAATGTAACATTAATATGTATATAAAAACATAAAAAATTTTAAATAATTTAAGAAATATTTATAAAAACATAAACAAATAATAAACTAAATACTTAAATAGAATTGAAAATTTGGAAAAGTATTATATAATTCTGTGCTACAATAAAGCCATACTACAGTAGGCAATTAATGTTTTAAGATATTTTGTATAAAATTCGTTTTAGTGGTTTGCAATGCAACGTATAGTTATTAAAGTAAACGGAAATTTTTAATTATCAATTTGCTAAATTATGAAGAATAAAAATATGTATTTATATCAAGTTCATTTGCTGTAGGCTTTACAGTTTGTACTTGAAAAAAGAAATTACTATTTGTAACTTGAGTGTAAGACATAGTTTAAATATAAAAGACTTCCATGCCATATTCAATAGCTAATATAGCTACAATCGCACGAATATATTTGTATATACATACGAATCTTCATTTCCACAACTAAATGATGGGCGTGTATCTGACATAATAATGACAAAATACAAGTGTATAATAATCAACCTAAAGACTGAAATAGCGACAGCAAAAAATTCTTTTAAAATAACTCTTATTTAAGAAAAAATAAAAAAAAAATTAACTATTTAAATACTAAAAAAATATGTATATAAGTAATACACACCACATTTGGGTAACATCACAAGTAGACAAGAACATAACATACAAATTTAAAGTGAAGTTCAAGTGATAATAAAGCTTAATTTAAAAGCTTATATCATTGTAATCTTATACTGTGATTAAATTTGTATTAAATTTGTTTAAAAGAAAACAAAAAAAAAAAACAAGTTAGAGTGCTATATTCGGCTATGCCGAATCTTAAATACCCTCCACCAGCAAGCTACTTTTTATTGAAACCCATTTAACTATCTAATTTTTAGATAACTTGGCAAAATTTTTGTTTCCTTATTGAGGGTACTAACATTTATGCATATGTCAAACTAATTTTAATTAGGTCGAGAAAAATGTATATTAATAGGCCAGTTTGAAAACATTTTAATATAATGATTAACTGTACACAGAACATACTCATTTTGAATTTTATCCGGATATAATCATTTAATTGTTAAGTGATTTTCAGAAGTATACCTTATATGGGAGCTAAGACAACCTATGGACCGATCCGGAAGAAAAAATCCGTAGAATGATTTATATATACAAAATACACATTTATGTCGAATTTTATCCCGATAACTTTGATTGTTAATGTGCATTTGAGTAATTTTCGGAAATGGTCCTTATATGGGAGTTGTGACCAATTAACCGATAAGAAAAAAAATCGTATAATGATTTATATGCCAAAAAAAATTCAAGTCGAATTTTACTACAATAGATTTATTAATTAATGAAATATGTGCGTTTAGGTGATTTTCGGAAGTGAACTTTATATGTATAGGAGCTACGACCTTACACAAAACATATTTGTGTCGAATTTTATCAAATTATCTTTATTTGTTAATGAAATATGTGCGTTTAAGTGATTTTTTTGAAGGAGCTATTACCATATATGGAACAATCCGGAAAAAAATTGGTAGAATGATTTATATGCTCACAAAACATATTCAAGTCGTACTTTATCCAAATAGCTTTATTATTCAAAGAAATATGTGCGTTTAAGTGATTTTCGTAAGTGGACCCTCTATCGGAGCCTATCCGGAAAAAATTTCGTAGAGTGATTCATATAAAGACAAAACATATTTGTGTCGAATTTTATCAAGATAACTTTATTTGACAATGAAATATGTATTTTTAAGTGATTTTCGGAAATGGGGAGCTATGACCAATAATATGACCAATAATGGACCGATCCGTAAAAAATTTGGTGAAATGATTTGAATGTACACAAAACGTATTTTTGTCGAACTTTATCTCAATAGCTTTAGAATTCAATGAGATATATGTGTTTAAGTGATTTTCGGAAGTGGACCTTATATGGGAGTTATGACCAATTATGGGCCTATTCGGAAACAATTTTGTGGAATAATTCATATTTATACGAAATATATTTATGTCGAATTTTATCACGATAGCTTTATTTGACAATGAAATATGTATTTTTAAGTGATTTTCGGAAATGGGGTTATATGGGAGCTATGACCAATAATGGACCGATCCGTAACAAAATTAGTAAAATGATTTTTATGTATACAAAACATATTTGTGTCGAATTTTATCCCGATATCTTTATAATTCAATGAAATATATGCGTTTAAGTGATTTTCGGAAGTGGACTTTATATGGGAGCTATGACCAATTATGGACCTATCCGGAAAAAATTTCGTAGAGTGATTTATATTTAGACTAAACATATTTGTGTCGAATTTCATCAAGATAGCTTTATATGACAATGAAATATGAGCTTTTAAATGATTTTTGGAAGTGGGCCTTATATGGGAGCTATGACCAATAATGGACCGATCCGTAACAAAATTAGTAAAATGATTTGTATGTATACAAAACATATTTGTGTCGAATTTTATTCCGATATCTTTATAATTCAATGAAATATATGCGTTTAAGTGATTTTCGGAAGTGGACTTTATATGGGAGCTATGACCAATTATGGACCTATCCGGAAAAAATTTCGTAGAGTGATTTATATTTAGACTAAACATATTTGTGTCGAATTTCATCAAGATAGCTTTATATGACAATGAAATATGAGCTTTTAAATGATTTTCGGAAGTGGGCCTTATATGGGAGCTATGACCAATAATGGACCGATCCGTAAAAAATTTCGTAGAATGATTTGTATGTACACAAAACATGTTTAACTCGAATTTTATCACAATAGCTTTATTCATCAATGAAATATGTGCGTTTAGGTGATTTTCGGAAGTGGACCTTGTATGGGAGCTATGGCCAATTGTGGACCGACTGAGATCTGCGTTGATAGTATGATTTCTGTTCATATTATATTTGCATGTGCAAAATTTTGTGTTGATACCGATATAGTTGAGGGAGTTATTAGCGATAAACTAATTTCCGGGAATATATACCTTTGTATGGGGGCTATGGGAAATATTGGATCGATTGTAAAGATTTTCAACATAATTGATCACTGCCATGAAAAAATAATGTGTGACAAAATTCATCGAAATATCTTTAGTAGTTTCTGAGAAAACTTCAAAAGAATGATGAAAAAAACGTAATTTTTTTCGAGGTAGTCTGAAATTTTCACTCATAGCTTTTTACGTTGTGAACCGATTTTGCTGATTTTCAATACCAAACTGCTTAGGATAACAATAAATATTTTGGGTGAATTTGGTTGATTTCCTTTCCTTAGTTTTAACGTGAGCGTGTTTTACACAGACAGACAGACAGACAGACAGACGGACAGACGGACAGACGGACAGACGGACAGACGGACATAGCTAAATCGACTCAGAATTTCATAAGGACCCAGAATATATATACTTTGTTGGGTCTTAGATGAATATTTCTTGGTGTTACACACGGAACGACAAACTTATATATACCCTCTATCACCACTGATGGTGGTGGAGGGTATAACAAGAAATATTTTCTTGCTTTTTACTTCTCTTCTTCTAATGTACTTTTACTATAAACATGAGCGTATAAGTGATAAATTGTTTTGAGGGGAATATTTATTGATTATACGTAACGTAAACAGACTTCATATATTTAGCGGAATAAAACCGTAAAAAAAAACTTTTGATATTCTCATCTAGAGGTGCTCCTAAGCTCAGCTTGATCATCTAATAGGCGTTTAAAATTTCTATCAAAGTTTAAAATTTCAAAAAAGTTTTTTTATAATTCCCTACACCACTATAGTGCGGAGGATATATTGGGTTTGTGCTGATGTTTGTAACGCACAGTAATATTGATTCTATACCCACCTTAAAGTATACCAATCGACTTAGAATCATTTTCTAAGTCGATTTAGCTATGTCCGTCCGTCCATGTAAACTTTGTAATCAAACTACATGTCGTAATTTTGAAGATAATTCAATGAACTATGGTACATGATCTTCTATTGTTTCAGGGACGAAGCCTAAAATGGTTAAGATCGGTCCATTATTTTACCTAGACCACATACAACTGAACCCCTGAATAGGGCTTGTAAACTTTGTAATCAAACTACAGGTCGCAATTTTTGAGATAATTCAATGAAATTTGGCACATGATCTTCTATGGTACCGGAGACAAAGTCTATTGAAAATGGTTAATATCGATTCATTATTTCACCTAGGCTTTATACAACTGAACTCGCCGAATATGGTTCTAAAGTTCATAATTATGTTTAATATACTCGTATTTCGACAAAAAGCTGCTAAGCCGAGTTCTATACTAGCCTTGATGACCCTCATGAATTTTATAATTATAGGGTCTCATTTTGAAGAACGAAAAAATAACAGAAAGTTTTCTTTTATAGGTTCTCATTAACTCCGGTCTCTACATGCTAAATTTTATGTTTCTAGGTTCAATATTATAGAAATTTCACAAAATATCTTTTGAAGAACGAAAAAGTACCAAAAGTCTTCTTATATAGGTTCTCATTTACCCCTCGCTGTACATACTTAATTTCATGTTTCTAGATTCAATATTATATAAAACTTAAAAAGTACCAGTTAAAGAACGAAAAAGTACCAAAAATCTTTTCCTACAGATTTTTATTCACTCAGGACTCTGAATGGTTATACACAGAGGGAAAAAATATATACACGCCTGGTACCAAATTGACACCAAATTTTTCAATAACATCCGTTGTCAAGTATATACATACTTACATACATACAACAACAACATGTAATGTAGACCAAGCAACTTTGTCAAAATTGCAACAATTCGTTGTAGCAAACCAAACTTTATGCACATCCGTTGACTAAAAGTTAACAAACGTGGTAAGATCAAAATGCGTTGTAAATAGTGAGCTCACCACGTTTGTTAACATTTAGACAACGGGTGTGCATAAAGTTTAGATTGCGACAATGAATTGTTGCAATGTTGACAAAGTTGCGTGGTCTACATTATATGTTGTTGTTATATGTGTGTATATACTTGACAACGGATGTTATTGAAAAATTTGGTGTCAATTTGGTACCAGGCGTGTATATATTTTTTGTTTCCTCTGTGTAGGTTCAATATTATAGAAACTTCAAAAAGTACCTGAAGAGCGAAAAAGTACTAAAAAAAGTCTCTTTATATGGTTCTCAGAATAAGGCTCTATATGCTTATTATATATTTCTATGTTCAATATTATAGAAACTTCAAAAAGTACCTTTTGAAGAACAAAAAAGTACTAATAAAAAGTCTTCTTATTTTAGGTTCAATATCCGTTAAAAAACGAAAAATAATCCTTGGTGCCAGAGTTACAAATAACATCCTATTAGAAATTGTTTTTGTAATTTCTAACATTTTTAATATTTTTTTAATAATCCCTGTTTAATTTGCCACACACAATATTCCATCTGTGATTTTGGCAACAACAAAACAATAACGCAACACAGCTTCATAAGTAACGTTCTAATCATGCTCTGTTTTATTGTTATAAACAAACAAACTAAGTACAATAACAAAATTTATCATATTGTTGTTTCTCTTTTTGTCATTGCATGCTCAAGCATGCTAATATGTTGACACATTTTTCAGAAGTTGCCTTGGATTTTTACTAATATTTCCGTTAATTATGGACCGATTTTACTGATTTTAAAAAACGATCTTCTCGAAAGCATGTCTGATAGAATTTTTGAGGATTCGGATCCTGCAGATATATAGAGTCTTCTGAAAATTGATTTCAATATACACACAGACATGTTACCTTGATGCAATCTCCATCTTGGTGTTATTGCAATATCCCTGGAAAAAGACGTGCTATCAATATCTCTAGTCCGCCGGAACTCTAAACTGGAATAATTTGACAAGGGGTCGAACCAGAGCACTATATAATATGTCACTACGGGTGGCCAGTTACCCGCAGGACTTGGCTGGTCAGTTGGTTAAGGTTCCTTAGGGATCCTAAGGATCTACCAAATATGTCTCGAGATGCTGTTGCCGAATCAACAGGGCCATCTCAGTAGTATGGTTGCGCGGGCTTTAAAAGGTTAAGAAATGCACTGGAATGGGTCATTAATTGATGGGGATTGCATTTTCATGACACCTAAAGGGTGGTCAACTTCCGATGTACCGGAAGATTGATTTCACCTCATGTTGCGGTTGTCTTCCCTTCTATTGACTTTAGACCAGTGATTGCTTTTTCCTTTTCGGGATTTGCATTGTGATTGATCCCATGCTGCCAGTCATTCCGCAACAGGGCTACTATGGCAAGAGATTAGATAGCTCGAGTACTTCAACAAAGTGCTTATACATTGCCACCTGAGATCTTCAGGGGCGCATAGCAACCGTTCTCAAGTCTACCTATTGGATATAGAAAATCACTATGAAATAAGGCCGTCAAGGCAGGTGTTCACGTTCAGCACATTCTATACACAGACAAGTTATTTCCCCCACTAGGGGCATATCTCCTTGATGTATAGAGGGTATAGAGGTGCTACCTCTAGTCTGCCGGTACTATAGATTGGTTATTATGAAATGTATCCTTGGCCTTTCCTTGGAATGATTTAACATGGTGTTGAACCAGAGCAACACATAATATGGTACTACGGGTGGACAGTTGCCCGCAAGACTTTGTCCTGACTGGTCAGTGGGTTGAGGTTCCTTTGGGATCCAGGTAGTGGCTTCCTAATTCGCGGGAAGAAAAAGTGGCGGTTAAATGACTGATGCAAGGTGAAATCTATAACTTCGGTGGTGTTGCCGAAGTCAACAGATATCCCACAGAGGAATGACTGTGAGACCAAGTGTTAGAAATGAGTTGTTGTTAAATGTATCATACAGGATGAATATAGGAGTATATGGGTCTTCCTCAGCCTTAAACCTAGAGTTAGTGTGTCAGATGAATGAGAAGTGTGCTGGGTTGAATGGTGAAGAATGAAAGGTAACTTATACAAGTTTCCTTTTCCTTCCCTGTCCAGGAATGTTCAGGGAAAACTCTGTTTATACCGGATTTACCACAGTGTGTTCTCTGTGAATAAGAACAAAGTCTTCGGCCTTTTGTGCGTGTAAGATACACAAAGGGGGCATTGGTGAGTCGTCACAAAAACTCACCCTGTGGATGAAATTCTTACACCAAATTTAATAACGATTTGCAAATCTAATTTTCTTGATAAAATGTAGTTTTTTTTCTATTTATTCAACTTTTGACGTTGCTCATACATAATGACTTAACTTTTTTTACTCGGATATACTATATAACAAATCTTTGTACATCATTTGTGAACATCTAATTTATTCGTTATTTAACACTTAATCAGTTTTGTAGCAAAAGTTTATCTAGTTTACAGTTTGATTCTCTTTGTGATCTTAATTTTATTTTTTTTTGTGTGAACTTTAAATAATCCTTTTATTTGATATCTCAACACTATCTTATCTGACGTTTTGTTGTTTTAGCAATTACTACTACTTTAAATTAAATTCTAAACAAAAATATGAAAATGCAAATAAATCAAAAAGGTGTCATTAATTAACAGAAGTCTTGTGTTTACTGTCTATCTAGTACGTGTTATAAAAAAAGTACAAAAGTATTTTTTTTTATTTTATTAAAATATTATATTATTTTAGCAAAATTCTTGGAAATAATGCAAATTTTAAATGCATTATTTGTAGTATTGTAGTTCATTCAGTTGTGGATTAAGAACAATAAACGAAAGTTAAAAAATTTCCAAATACCAAATGTTGGTTTGATTTCAATTGTTCCTAAGCTACATACGTAATCCGAAACATTGGTATTATTCAATCTATTAATCTCGCTTGGTTAACCGATTAATTTTAATTGGTTTATTGTTTGAGTAATTGAAAATTAAATGTTCTAATGTCCTGGAAGCTAAATCAATAAGATTGAAGTCGATAAGACCGAATCTCGTCTAAATTTCATTCATTTGGAGAAATTTAGGCTTAACAGAGAAAATTGACGACTCAGAACCAGCTACAGATTTGAGCCGTCATTTCTGTATTAGCTTTCGAAGTTATTGGAACGAAAAATCGATTTTAAAAGAAAATCGGTTGGGAGCCGGTTTTCAGCTTCAATGTCTTATAGTGAAGTGAAGTAGTTCTCTAGAATTTTCCAATCAGAGTTGCTGAGGGAAGTAATATCTGAAATAACATAATATTTGAATCTAATTTCAATAAAAAACAATGCTTAGTATGCTCTACATTCGTCTGAATCCATTTGTCCAATTTGTTTAGGGTCATTCCGTAGAATCTTTTTAGTACCACTTTCCATTTTATTAGTATAAACTCCCGAATAGTATTCTCACGCCATTGTTTCAATCCTAGTTGCGTTGAACGGGTTTGCATTCATCAGGTTAACTTCCTCGAGGTCACCACTCATATATATTGAAGGTCTCGTGTGACTGCCTTTTTACCTCCTCAGCTCATGTCACTGCAATTGAGCACAGGGTGTAGCCGGTAGTACTTGGGGAATTGACAAAGATACCTTGTTGGCAACCTAAAAATCAATTGGCCGGTCAGTGATCAATGTGGTCTAATTCGCTTAGCGATATCCAGTGGAGGAATATTCAAAGTTGCCATCCCCCCGAGGCATGTTTCCTTAATGAAGACCCAATCTTGGTGTATTGCAATTCCGGGATATATAGCAGCTACCAGTACCTCTAGTCTGGCGCGACTATAAACTGGTGATGATCAAATGTATCCTCGGCCTTTACTTGGAATGATTTGGTATAGGGTCGAATTAGAGAACCACATAACCTGGTACTTCGGGTGGCCAGTTGCCCGCCTGGTCAGTTAGTTGAGATTTCTTCGGGATTAACGTAGTGGATGTGATTTAAACCCAAATTCGCGGGAAGAGAATTTGCCGGTTAAAGGACTGATGTACGGTGGAATCTATAATTCGGGATAAGTTCGGTGCTGTTACCGAGGTCATCAGACACCCAACAGAGGAGCGACTGTGGGACTAAGCGTAGAAAATGAGTTGGTGTTAAGTGTTCATGATAGAGAATGAATGCAGGGGTCGGATCTTGCCATATACCTAGAGAGAGTGTGTTGAATGTTGTTCTCTATGAGTGTGTCGGATGAATGAGAAGTGTGCTGGGTTTAATGGTGAAATCTGGATGAAATGTATCTTATAGGTATCAAGTGATATCATTAAATTTTCCTTCCTTATCCGTGTATGTTCAGAGAAAACTCTGCTCATACCAAATTTACCACTCTGTGAGTAAGAACAAAGTCCTTATTGGATGGATTCGTGTTTCAGTTAATCGAATAACGCCTCTAGGTACTGTTGCCGACTCAACAGAGGCCATCTCATCTGCATGATTGTAAACGGAAGTGATGTTCTTGCATCTTGGAAATTTAGCAACGGGGCAGCAATGGTCAGATATGGGAGAGCTCGAGTACTTGAGGAAAGTGCTTGCACATGGACCGGCCCACCAAGTACAAAAATTGCCATCTGCGTGTAAGATACACGGCGGTGGTGAGTCGTCTCAGAAGCTCAAACTCAATACGGCAGTTGTTCATGTAAAGCACTTCGTCATTCAATCAAAGATGCCAAAAAGGTGCTGTCTTACGGTAACCTCGGAATACCACCTATACGAGGAAACGAAGGTCCTCAAGGACAAGGAGCAGAATATCATCTTGCCTAACAATTCCTCCTGGCATGTGCCAACTTTAACATCACACTTGGATGCTCTGCCAAAGCATGGAAAGACCTCTGTGTATACAGGAGAGCATACGAGAGAGAGAGCATAATTGCAGGATAATGAAGGATGCAGCATTGAATGACATTCATAGTGATATCATCAATACCGCAGTTTCAGATTACCGCATTAATGTTGTCCTTGCCTATAGCAGAAATAGAAAAGAACCTGCCGCGGAAAACAGTATTTACTCTGGCACAACTTAGATCCAGATGGAACAACATTTTCAAAGCCTAGTGGTCCCGCATAAACCGTGCCGTTCCCTGACCAGTATGTTGTCAGGGTCCTCATGACAACCATCACATATTCAAAGCCTAATGGTCCCGCATAAACCGTGCCGTTTCCTGACCAGCATGTTGTCAGGGTCTTCTTGACAACCATCACATATTCAACTATCTAGCTCACCCTACTTCACTTAACCCAATAGATTTATGGACTAGCCCAATTTCTTTGGGTTTCTGTGTTTTAAATTTAGATCCCCTTTCACGTTTTGTCTCCCAACTTAGGGCCATACGTGTAGCAACAAATACCTATAGGTATTTTTGCTAATTTTTCGCTTGACCATGATGTTCTATGTTTGATGAGTGCCTTAAAGTTTAGGACAAATTCTGTTTTAGGTCACGTCCGATATTTGTTCATGGTCTTCCATTGTATCCTTTGTACATATACCGTATACAAGAGCCATTCTGCTGAACCGGTTTATATCTCATATACATTTTGTGGAAATATCCAATAACATTACCAGATCCTTAGTTAACGCGAAGCTTATGGCCCCGCCTATAACTAAGCAGCATGTACGTTGAACTCTCTGTAATATTTGTATAAATATAAATGCGCCTTGTTTGGTTTAAGATAAGTCCCCGAATAACTATGTATATATCGAATTCAAACATTTAAACAAAAACCCATGTAAGAGAACACCACACTTGGCATTCCGTTTCGTTCAAGAAAATTTAAAAAATTTATCGAAATTCTGTTCTTGAAGCTATTTTATTCTATTCGCGAATAAAGCAAATGTAAAAATATATAATCCATGACAATGCAATATATATCAGAAACTTAAAGTTAAGTTCATTTAGCGCAGCGAAAGGCAGAGAGTAAAAAATTTATTCTCTGACTGGTTTAGCTTGTTTTTTATACATGTGTGAGCATACGTATGCGTAAAAGAAAGAGTACAAGAGAGCTCACTGCGTTTCGCTGCTTTAGCGCTACTCTCTTTGGTATACAAACTCTCTTTGCTATATAAAGTCAATATTATTTTTCATTTCTGAACCACACTCACACTAGCGAACGGAAAACAGATCATCAAGTATGAGTTTTATGATGTTTTATGTCAATCACGTTTAAAAAATTTCTTTAAACAAAGAAATTGTAAATATATGAATACTTATGTATGTTTGCTTATTTGACAGAATTAACAACAAAATCTCATGATAAACATTCAAATAACAAACAACAAGAATAATCATATAGTAGTATGAAAAAAGAAAATACAGAAAGAAAATCTTATTCTGACAAGTGGGTGATGATATCGTGTGGCGTTTTGACTCCCTCTCAATAAAATAATAGAATTGGATTATATTATAAAAATACCAGCATATGTATGTAAGTAAGTATTTCTATACGAATGTATGTTCGTGTGTGTTTGTCTATATGATGACAATTCTAAATTGGACTAACTCAAACATTATTTGCAAAAGTGCGAGATAGACAAATGACAGTTTTAAAATAGAAAACTCAGATAAATATTTAGATATGTAGATATAGATAATCGTAGACAAAGAATTGTTTATACTGATGCTGTTACGTAGACCCGTCTCGTCACGGTTAGTCCCTTAGTTCTTCAAGATTTCATTTCATTTACATATTTATAAAACAACAACAACAATAACAGCACTGACTGACAATCATAATGATAATATTGCAATAATGATAATAATCAACAGAGAAATTATGGACACAGAAAGATTATTTTGAGAACTAAAATGACAAGTGCAAAAAAAAAAAACTGACAAAAACACACATTCAAACTCAGAGAAGAGTAAATGAAACTGTAATAAAATTAATAAAGATACTGGAAAAAAAAATCATAAAGTACCAACAAAAATTTAATCATTCACCAAAGTTTTATTATTAATGAAGTTAGTATTTTGAAAAGTTAACATTTTTCTGGTGACTGTCCTACTGTACAGTTCATCATTAAAATTAAAAATCGAAAATAAAAACTATTAAAACAAAGTGTGGTGGTGTTCATCTTTATTTTTTAGCCAAAAAATCTCTAAACAAATGTCCTTATTTTATATAAATAAATAATTAAAAAATAAAAAAATAATAATGGTTGAAATTGAAAATCAAACATCCAATACAATGGATGCCAATGCTAAACAGACAACACAAACTGTCACCAGTGTCCATAGTGATAATCCCGAAGAAATTACTGCAGAATCGAAATTATTAAATAGTAGTAGTAACGGTAGTGCTCCTAAAAATGGTTTAAAAAAACAAAAAAGTGTTAAATCCGAACAGGATCGTAAAATGACCGAAGATATAAATAAATTATTACGTGATATGCCACTGACAGATGATATGACATGTGGTTTTTGGATATTTAAGGGAACATTTTTTCAAAGGTAAGTAATTGTGATTTCAAAGGATTCCAGAAATATATTTAATAATCGTTTCATTCTTAAAAGTATCTGAATAAACGTTTGGGTTTTGTATTAAATATGTATTAACCTAAGAAAATATGTTTCAAAGTGAAAATATAGAAAGGATTTTGAAAAAATATTACTTTTTAACGTATAAGTTTTCAATTTGGTACTCCAAATCAACAAAATCGGTTCAGAACGTAACAAGTTTTGAGTAATAATTTCAGACTACCTCAAAAAAATACGTTTTTTTTCCTAATTTTCAAGTAGTTTTCTCAAAAACTATCAACGATAACTCTGTAACACGTAACCATGGATCAATTATGTTCAAACTCAAAGCAATCAGTCCAAAATTTTCCCATAGCCCCCATACAAAGGTACATATTCTTGGAAATTGATATATATCGGTATCATTTCCACATATACATAATATAAACAGAAATCATCATACCAACGTAAATCTGTAAAGGTCCATAAGCTCCCATATAAGGTCCACTTCCGAAAATCACTTAAATACACATAACTAACAACATAAATATGTTTTGTCTAAACATATAATTATAGTGATACTCTTCAAAATCTCTTTCGGCTCGGTCCATAACTGGCCCTAGCTCCCATATAAGGTCCACTTCCGATAACCACGTAAACGCACATATTTTATTACTAAATAAAGATATCAGGATGAAATTTTTTTAAGAATCAGTACATAATTGATCATAGCTCTCATAGCGTGCACTTTCGAAAAACACACATTTCTAACAACATAAATATGTTTTGTCTAAACATATAATTATAGTGATACTCTTCAAAATCTCTTTCGGATCGGTCCATAATTGGCTCTAGCTCCCATATTAGGTCCACTTCAGATAACCACATAAACGCACATACTTTATTACTAAATAAAGATATCAGGATGAAATTTTTTTAAGAATCAGTACATAATTGATCATAGCTCTCATAGCGTGCACTTTCGAAAAACTCACATTTCATTGATGAAGATATCGAAATAAATTCCACATAAATAAGTTTTTTTGGTATATAGTCTAACATTTCTTTATTGGATAGGCCCGTAATTTGACATGGCTCACATATAAGTTCCACTTCTAAAAAGAAGTAAACGAATATACATAATTCATTACTAAATAAAGATATCGAGATAAAATTTATCATAAATGTACTTAAAGTATATGTAAATCATCCAGCTATTTCTTTCCGGATTGGTTCATAGTTGGTCATACCTCCCATATAAAGTCCACTTCTAAAAATTACTTAAACGCACATATTTCAAAAAGAGATATCGATATAAAATTCGACATTAGTATATTTTGTGAATAAATAAACGAAAAATTCTGCAACATTTTTTCCAGATCAGTCCATTATTGGTCATAGCTCTGATATAAGGTTCACTTCAGAAAGTTACTTTAATTCCATATATTTCATTCACTATGTAAGGATATCCGAATAAAATCCGACATGAGTATGTTTTGTGTATTGATAAATCACTCTACGAAATTTTGTTGGTATTGGCTCATTTTTTTGGTCATAACTCCCATATAAGGTCATCATTCGAAAATCGCTTGAATGAATATAATTTATTAACATAACGATATTCAGGTTAAAATTCGACAGGAATATATGCAAATTATTCTCTGAAATATTTTAATTAAATATACCCTACACTACTATAGTGAGGAGGGTATTATGCGTTTGTGCTGATGTTTGTAACACCGACAAATATTGGTCTTAAAGTATACCAATCGGCTCAAAATCACTTTTTGAGTCAATTTAGCTATGTCCGTCTGTTCGTCAATCCGTCTGTCCGTTTGTCTGTGAGTCCATGTAAACCTTGTGTGAACACTACAGGTAGCTATTTTCAAGATAATTTGATGAAATTATGAAAGTACATACTCTTCTTTTGACCCAAGAACGAAACCTATTGAAAATGGTTAAAATCGGTCAATTTTTTCGCATAGACCCCATACAACTATACCCCCCAAATATGGCTTTTGAGCTCGTAAATATCTTAAATGTTCTGGGATTACTCCAAAAATCGACAAAACTTAGTTTTATATAAGTTTTAATGATACTGATGATTTTCGTAATGATCGGCCTCTTTTGACCCTTTCCCCCATATAAAGACCCCTTCATAAAATGCCTTGATGATCAAACTAAACTTAACTTCATAAATAACATTAATGTAGACGTAAAACTCTCTACCAAAATTTATAATGATGAATAAAATTGTGGACATTTAAGTAAAATTTTGAAGGGGGTTTTGTATAGGGGCCATGGTCAAATGACTATAATTAAAAAATTGATGAGAGTCATCAAGGCTAGTATAGAACTTGGTTTGCAGATTTTTGTCGAGATACGAGTATATTAAACATAATTATGAACTTAAAAGCCCTATTTGTCGGGTTCAGTTGTATGGGGGCTAGGTGAAATAATGGACCGATGTTAACCAATATGTCAATAGGCTTCGTCTCCGGTACCATAGAAGAACATGTGCTAATTTTCATTGAATTATCTTTAAAATTGCCACCAGTAGTTTGATTACAAGGTTTACAAGCCCGATTCAAGGGTTCAGTTGACCCTATCCCCCATATAAAGTCCCCTTTAGAAAATAACTTAAACGCTCATTACTGGCTCAAAAATGCAACATAAACAATATTTGTATTAACAAAAATTGTTCTACGAAATCTTCGGCGCCTTTAAGGCTCATTAGTGGCATTAAAATACGAGTAGATATAAGAAATTCAACATAATCAAGTTTTATGGGAACTGAAATCTTTCTACCGGTTATGTTGAGGATGGATCGATAAATGACCACTTCAGAAAATTACTTTAGCTCTCATTAGTTACTTAAAAATACGACTTAGGCGATGAAACAAAACAACTTTATGAAGATCAGTCTATAATTGACCCTTATATAAGATTCACTCCTGAAAATGACTTTAACGCTCATCTGTTACTCAAAAGTTCTTACAAATTACGGTCGTTTTATAGGAACTGAAATTTTTCAACTGAAATTGATGAGGATCGGTGGATAACTGATTCAACCCAAGATTATCAGTATCGTTCATAAAATTACTTTGAACCTCATGACTGAATTAAAGATACTAGTACAGCGATGAAATTCGATACAGATAATTTTTGTATAATCCGATAAGAATATGTCCATATAACCATTTCAACAAAAACAGTTCATGGTTATAAAAAATTTACCAAAAAAGAATTGTTAAAAGTAATCAATCCGATATGGTTATTTGTAAATTAATTATATTTGATTAATTAACTATCGGCAGTGGAAGCTATGGCTAATTATGAACCGATCCAGGTTTCAGTAGGTAATGCATTTTTATTGATATTAGTTTTCCATACAGATTGAGTAAGACCTTATATCATATATCAGGATTTTTGTGTTAATAATGCATAACTAACCGTAGCTCCCATAAAATATTTCAGAAATTAACACATCATTTATTTTATTTCATTTTAGATTCGCAAATCAAACATCCTATGTGGTACTCTACGGTTTGGTGGGCTGTATATTCTCAATGACATATGCCTACTTTAATGGAACGATAACAACTATTGAGAAAAGATTTAAAATACCATCCAAAAATACAGGACTGATATCAGTAGGTAATGATATAAGTCAAATGATGGTGTCAGCGGTGTTAAGTTATTATGCCGGTAGAGGTCATCGACCGAGATGGATAGGTTTTGGTAAGTTGTTTATATATATATATATATATATATATATATATATATATATATATATATATATATATATATTAACACTAATCTGAAATATGTACTAAGACGATTGCTTTGCTTTTAAGGTCTCTTAACGATAGTGGCATTTTGTATGCTAACGGCAGCTCCCCATTTCCTATATGGTCCAGGAGAGGATGCTTTAGCTTTAACTGCAGAATTTGGTGCTTTGCCAGATGAAAATGCCACCATGGAGGTGTTGGAAGAACAACGTTCAAAAACCTTATGCCGTCTTAGAGGGGACAGTATAGAATGTGAAGAGGGAGAGGGTAATTTTGCCCCTCAGGTGGTATTATTTTTAGCACAATTTATCTCAGGCATTGGTGGTTCTTTGTATTATACTTTGGGTGTTTCATATATGGATGATAATATTAAAAAATCCAAGACTCCCGTTTTACTAAGTGAGTTGCATTTATTTGATTTAGTAGTAGTTTATAGTTTTATGGACTTTACTACAAACCTAGAACTTTATTGAGTGCAATAAAGACAGTTTAGAGATAAGTAATTTTAGTTACTAGTATTTAACTATGATAAATTTTATTAATATAAAATTAAATATTAACATTGTTGAAGGTTAAAAGATTATTAAGTAAAATCATGCATTTTTTCAGGTCTATCATATTTCTTACGTATGCTGGGTCCTGCCATTGGTTACGCCCTAGCCTCCCTGTGTCTGCGCATCTACATAGCACCTCAATTGCATCCGGTCATTAAAATGAAAGATCCTCGTTGGTTGGGTGCTTGGTGGATGGGTTGGTTGATTATTGGTACCATGATTCTAATAACGGGTACTTGTTTAACTATGTTCCCACGAGAACTACCAAGAGCCGCTGCTAGACGTATGGTAGAAGATGAGCGTAAAAAGCAACGTGCTTCTGTGAAGGATAAAGAAAAAACGGAAAAGGAATTACTTAATGAACAGCTAGAAGATAAACCTGTTTTAGAACATAAGGCTTCATTTAAGGATATGATGATCACTTTCAAACGTTTGACCACCAATAAGACTTTAATGTATAATAATTTTTCATCAGTATTTTATTTCTTTGGTTATACACCGTATTGGATATTTACACCGAAATATATTGAAATACAATATCGTCAATCGGCCTCAACGTCTAGGTAACGATACTTTCCTTTAACCTTTAACCGGTTTTATTAAAAAGTCTGTTTAAATTTGTTACAGCATGGTTACTGGTACCGTGGCCTTAGCTTTCTCTGCTGTAGGCGTCTTACTTTCCGGTTTCATTATTTCCAAATATAAACCTCGTGCCCGTTATATGGCAGCTTGGAATGTTGTGGTGGGCTTCCTGACTGTAGCTGGTATTATGACCTATGCTTTTATTGGCTGCCCGGGCAATGAACAGTCCGTAGTGGTTAATATTCATGACAAGTAAGTTTTAATAGTTATTTTGATTTACTTGTGGTATTTATTTTAACATTTATTTTTTTAGATCTATAAGTAGTGCTCCTACTTGTAATTCAGATTGTGGTTGTGATTATGTTCGTTATTCTCCCGTATGTGGTGAAAATAATATGACCTATATATCTCCTTGTCATGCAGGCTGTAAGAAACAGCATATTACTAATAGCGGTGTGAAGGTAAGTTGAGGATGGGAAAGTAAACCTATAAATTATTTATATAGAAGGAATATAAATAGCAGGGACGAATATGAATAAAATATTAAAATCCGTTCTTGGTTCAAAAACGAACAGACTAGACTATAGACTAGACTATAGACTAGACTATAGACTAGACTACAGACTAGACTATAGACTAGACTATAGACTAGACTATAGACTAGACTAGACTAGACTATAGACTAGACTATAGACTAGACTACAGACTAGACTATAGACTAGACTACAGACTAGACTATAGACTAGACTACTAGACTAGACTATAGACTAGACTATAGACTAGACTATAGACTAGACTATAGACTAGACTATAGACTAGACTATAGACTAGATAGACTAGACTATAGACTAGACTATAGACTAGACTATAGACTAGACTATAGACTAGACTATAGACTAGACTATAGACTAGACTATAGACTAGACTATAGACTAGACTATAGACTAGACTATAGACTAGACTATAGACTAGACTATAGACTAGACTATAGACTAGACTATAGACTACACTATAGACTAGACTATAGACTAGACTATAGACTAGACTATAGACTAGACTATAGACTAGACTATAGACTAGACTATAGACTAGACTATAGACTAGACTATAGACTAGACTATAGACTAGACTATAGACTAGACTATAGACTAGACTATAGACTAGACTATAGACTAGACTATAGACTAGACTATAGACTAGACTATACACTAGACTATACACTAGACTATAGACTAGACTATAGACTAGACTATAGACTAGACTATAGACTAGACTATAGACTAGACTATAGACTAGACTATAGACTAGACTATAGACTAGACTATAGACTAGACTATAGACTAGACTATAGACTAGACTATAGACTAGACTATAGACTAGACTATAGACTAGACTATAGACTAGACTATATACTAGACTATAGACTAGACTATAGACTAGACTATAGACTAGACTATAGACTAGACTAAGACTAGACTATAGACTACACCTATAGACTAGACTTAGACTAGACTATAGACTAGGACTATAGACTAGACTATAGACCTAGACTATAGACTAGACTATATACTAGACTATAGACTAGGACTATAGACTAGACTATAGACTAGACTATAGACTAGACTATAGACTAGATATAGACTAGAGACTAGACTAGACTATAGACTAAGACTAGACTAATAGACTATAACTAATAGACTAGACTAGACTAGACTATAGACTAGACTATAGACTAGACTATAGACTAGACATAGACTAGACTATAGACTAGACTATAGACTAGACTATAGACTAGACTATAGACTAGACTATAGACTAGACTATAGACTAGACTATAGACTAGACTATAGACTAGACTAAAGACTAGACTATAGACTAGACTATAGACTAGACTATAGACTAGACTATAGACTAGACTATAGACCAGACTATAGACTAGACTATAGACTAGACTATAGACTAGACTATAGACTAGACTATAGACTAGACTATAGACTAGACTATAGACTAGACTATAGACTAGACAATAGACTAGAACTATAGACTAGACTATAGACTAGACTATAGACTAGACTATAGACTAGACTATAGACTAGACTATAGACTAGACTATAGACTAGACCTATAGACTAGACTATAGACTAGACTATAGACTAGACTATAGACTATACTATAGACTAGACTATAGGCTAGACTATAGACTAGACTATAAGACTAGACTATAGACTGGACTATAGACTAGACTATAGACTAGACTATAGACTATACTATAGACTAGACTATAGGCTAGACTATAGACTAGACTATAGACTAGACTATAGACTGGACTATAGACTAGACTATAGACTAGACTATAGACTAGACTATAGACTAGACTATAGACTAGACTATAGACTAGACTATAGACTAGACTATAGACTAGACTATAGACTAGACTATAGACTAGACTATAGGCTAGACTATAGGCTAGACTATAGACTAGACTATAGACTAGACTATAGACTAGACTATAGGCTAGACTATAGACTAGACTATAGACTAGATTATAGACTAGACTATAGACTAGAGTATAGACTACACTATAGACTAGTCTTTAATGTTGAATGTTATACCGACACCTTTAGAGTTCAATAAAATATATGTGTTTAAGTGATTTTCGGAAGTGAACCTTATATGGAAGCTATGACCGGACCGAAGGACATAGCTAAGTCGACTCAGAATTTCATAAGGATCAAGAATATATATACTTTGTTGGGTCTCAGATGAATATTTCTTGAGGTTACACACGGAATGACAAAGTTATATATACCCTCTATCATAACTGATGGTGGTAGAGGGTATAAAAAGTGGAAAACAATTCTGTAACTTCTAAACGGTTTTCAGGATTTTACTCGCGTAAAAAGGAAGTGGTGTCGAGTTTAAGTTTTGAATTTGGACCTCATAAGTCCACCAGGGGCGTAGTCGATTACAAAAGTTGGTAATGTCGAAATTCATCGTAAGTTAGTAGAAAGATATAAGTGCCTATAAAAATTGTTTAAAATAGATTTTAAAGCCATCTATTATCGTAAGTACTTGTATTTGAAAGCTATTAATGAGCACTGAAGTCATTTTCTGAAGTAGGCCTTCTGTGCGAGATAGAGTCAATTATGGGAGAGAGATTTTTGATCACATGAAACTTATTTTCAACTCTATCGTATTTTCAACAGACGGACGGATATTGTCTTAGAATTTGATGAGGACCCGTACTTGTGTAGTGCGTCTATCTATCCGTCCGTCTTTCAGTATAAGGCATGATAGAGCTTAGGAATTTTTCCCAAAATATTCACTATTGTTCAGATATTTTTGGTATTAAAATAGATAATATCGGTCAATGGTTTTAGGTAGACCCGCGGGTTCAGAAATCCCAAAGATGGAACAACATATAACAGATGTGGAATATTTAGTTTGATGTCAATATATTGGACTTCAGACGATATAAAAAACTTTCAAAGTAAATGTGTCTTCGCGCAGTTATAATGGTGATAAATGCGGGTTTGTCTTGAAAACCCGATGTGACGGAGGTATTCTGCTTTAAGGCAATTTAATAATTTAGAAAATTGTAGCTAAGGTTCTGTGTTTGGACCTTTTTGGAAATTTAACGGCCGTACAAGATTCCATTGGCTTATAATGTCGAAGACAATTTTGTTATTTCGATTTTAAAGCTTTGGGTGTTTGCAAGAGGACAGTTCATAGACTATAGTAAGTTTGTAGAATTAGCCGTATAGGATCCAATTGACTTAAGAAATCAAATATAATTTTGTTATTTCGACTTTGAAGCTTCGGGACAAAATCATCAGGAAATGCGGAAGTTGGTGTGATAAAGCTTTTTAAGCTTTGTTTTAGTGGTTTTAGTAAATCTCTGATCTATGTCATAAGACTATTTAATTATATTTTTATTTCCATTTTAGTATTTCTATGATTGTTCTTGCATACCCAGCGTCAATACCACCTTAAGCGGTAGTCCTGCCTTCCAGCGTTTAACATCAATGGATTTAACAGAAACTGATTTTAATATGAGTGATTCGACAACACCATCAATGATTACATCTTTATCCTCGTATCCAGATGTAAGTAGAAACAAAACGTTTATTAAGATCAATCAATAACGATGATGAAAAATTGAAACTGCATAACTAACACTTTTTTGAACCTAATATAAGTTATATTAGTTGTCTGGAGTCAACCTTTCTTTGTCGAAATAAAATGTTATATATAAAATTATTACAACATCTATACTTCTTTATCTTAGGTACTATTTGGTAGTGGTGGTCAAGCTATGTCTGGTGCCTGTTCGGTAAATTGCTTCACACAATTTGTAACATTCCTTGCGGTAATGTGTCTGTTGAAATTCATTGGTGCCACAGGAAGAGCTTCAAATTTTCTAGTATCGGTACGTTGTGTACCGGAAAAGGATAAAACAGCAGCCATGGGTTTTGGTATGATGATGATGTCTATGATGGCTTTTATACCCAGTCCTATATTCTTTGGTTGGGTATTAGATAGATTGTGTTTGGTGTGGGGTAAAACTTGCTCCAATAAAGGCAACTGTTGGTTATACGATCCAGAATCCTTAAGGTATAAACTATAAAAGGTTTAATTAACATATCCAAATACTTACATCATAATATTTTTTCCCACAGATATACCCTCAATATGACTGCCGCTGTTTTTGTTACTATTGGTGCCATTTTCGATTGTGGTGTTTGGTATTATGTTAAAGATTTGAAAATCTTCGATGAAGAAGTTAAAGATGTAGAAATGGAAATTGTTCAACATGAGGAAGAGGAAATGAAAACTGAAATTTAATTAAAGCGAAATTATCTATCTAAGTTTTTAGTTGAATTTATATCCCTTTTTTTAAACCCTTTTTCTATCATCTCTAAAGTTTGTGTGAATGCGTGTGTTTATTTGTATAGAGAGCGAGCGAGCAGTGTCTGTGTGCATGTGTATGTTTATTTGTTTAAAGAAATAAACATTTTTTCTTATCATTTTGTATTTTAAGCCAAAAAAAAAATAATAATAAATTCAATAACGATTGTTGTTTATTAAATAATTTTAATATATTTCTAAGTGTTAATATGTGAACATTTGTAAAGTGGCCATAATGAAATAAAAAACTAAATGATTGTTTAATAAATTTAAATAAAAGAAAAATGCAATTGTTTTTATTTAAATTGGATTAATTTATAATTGATTTGTAATAATCGAGTTATGTTGAAAATTTATCAAAAATTTTTAGGTTTTATTCGCGTTTGAAACATTAATGTTTGATACATTTTCACTATATAGAGAAATAGAGTGCAAAAAGACTTAAAGAAAAACATTGAGAACGATATATTCTGCTACATCAGACACAAAACATGTCTTATTTTCCCGATCGATTGCCCTATGAGTACTTCTTGAGTTTCGAATACTTCTTAAGTCTTGAGTTTGGGCACCTAAACATTACGTTTGGTTCATCCCTTATTTTTATGAAATTTTGATAAGTTCGCTAATGTCGAGAATATTTTACCCGTAATATCACAAGAATTTCACACAAAATATTAGGTTCCAAAATATACTACTACAAATGTTTGTTCTTTAAGAAAATTTGAACTTCAAGATCTATATGTAATCGAAGTTGCCTCGATTCTTTGCTACATCCATTTGAAATTGTATCCGATCGGACCGACTATTTTGTCACATTGTGGAATAAGGATCCATATATTTTTGTGCCGCGGTATGTCGGTCCTACAAGCACTTTGCTCAAGTACTCGAGCTATCTAATCTCTGACCATTGCAGCCCAATTGCTTTCGTCTACAACCATGCAGATGGGATGACCTCTGTTGAGTTGGCAACAGCACCTAGGGACGTATTCGGTAGACCAAATCACGAATCTATCAAATAAACTGAGGACTATGTCTTACAAGCACTTTGCTCAAGTACTCGAGCTATCTAATCTCTGACCATTGCTACCCAATTGCTTTACTTCCGAGATGCAAGGAAGAAATATTCCATGGTATCATTGTATAAGATTCCTTACAGGCATCATTAACCCAGTTCACTTCACATTCATCCGACACACTCTAGGTATACGGATGAGTGAAGCCCGCATAACCCGTCATCCATCTTGTATCATATACACTTCACACCCACAGCCACTCCTCTGCAGAAGTGTGGAAGTGCATTACGTTAACACCTGCCGTGTTGGCTTTATTTCACGGTGGCCTTTTCCATCTACAGGGTGAGCTTCTTTGACTACTCATAGATACATGCATTGCACATAGTTCTACCGGTCTATGTACAAGCACTTTGCTCAAGTACTCGAGCTATCTAATCGCTGATTGCTACCCCGTTGCCTAACAAAAAAAAGATCACTTCCGTCTACAACCACACAGATGGAATGGACTCTATTGAATTGGCAACAGCACCTAGGGCGCCATTAGATAAGCCGAGGACTTTGTTCTTGCTTACAGAGAATACACTGCGTTAAATCTGGAATGAACAGGGTTTTCCCTGAAAATATGTACCATGAAAAGGAAGGAAAATTCAATGGTGCCACTTGTATAAGATACCTTTAATCCATCACCATTCAAACCAGCACACTTCTTATTCATTTGACACACCCATAGAGAAAAACACAAGATCCGTATACATCCCTACTTTCATCCTGTATCATATACTCTTAACACCAACTTATTTCCAACCCTTAGTCCCACAGTCACTCATCTGTGGGGTATCTGTTGACATCGGCAACAGCACTGAACTTATCTAGAAATATAGATGGCTGTCTTCTAACCGAGATTCTCTTCTTACGAATTTGGGTTGAAACCACAGCTGCCACACGCATCCCCAACAACCCTGACAATAGAAATTCCGAAACTCTGCCCTGCGAGCTACCGGTTCCCGTGGTATCAGATAATGTGGTTCTCTGGTTCGACCCTATGTCAAATCATTCCAAGCAAAGGCCGAAGATACATTTGACTATCACCAGTTTATAGTCCCGGCAAACTAGAGGCACTGGTGGCACCTCTTTTCCTCGGGATTATAATCACAACAAAAGGGGGCCTTTATCATGGTAACATGACCCTGGGAAGAACTTATCCCGAATTATAGATTTTACCGTGTGTCAGTCTATTCACCAACATTCTCTTCCCCACTCTTAACACCAACTTATATCCAACGCTTAGTTCCACAGTCATTCTTCGGTGGGGAATATTTTGACATCAGCAACAGCACTGAACTTATACAGAAATATAGATTTCGCCGTTCATCGTTGTCTTTTAACCGAAATTCTCTTCCCGCGAATTTGGGTTTAAACCACAGCTACCATGTGGATTCCCAATAACTGGGACAATACAAAGACCGAAAATCTGCCCTGCGAGCTACCGGTTCCTGTGGTACCAGATAGTATCTGATTCGACCCTAAATAATTCCAAGGAAAGGCCGAAGATACATTTGACCATCTCCACTTTATAGTCCCGGCAGAATAGAGGTACTGGTGGCACCTCTTTTCCCCGGAATTGTAAGTTGGGGTCTTTCATCAATATAACATGCCCCCGGGGAGACCTAATCCCGAACTACAGATTTTACTGTGTGTCAGTCTTAAAACACAGCTACCACGAGCAACCCAACATTTAGAATAAAGATTTATTTAATTTTCTTGCTTATTTCCTTACAGTTCGTTCCTTTGCAATTTAATATATGTATAAATCGGTCCACCTTTCTAACAAATTTATTTTCATTATTCTCTCAATTCTTCAATTAATCGTCTCCGAAAATACTCTGCTCACCCACTAAACAAACTCGTAATCATTTTAGAACTATAAGTTATAATATTGAGCAGTCATTATAGATAAACAATTATAAATCGAATTATATGATAAGGTTTTAAACATAATACGATTTATAATTTATAATCATGACTTCTCTATAAAATACGCTTCGAGAGAGTGATATATTCTCTCTTTCTAAACAACTGAGGTCAAGATTAATTCAATTTCTAGAGAGATTTTTTATTTATAACTATATTTATTTTTTTTTTTGGGAGAATCCAAGGCAAGAGTAAGTTATTGATAAGAAATTGTACTATTCAATAGTCGTAACCATAAAACTAGTTATCACAAAATTTAGTTTGAGTAGTTAAGATAGTCAAATTAATAGTCAAATATAAATATATTTTTTTATTTACTACAATACTAGAGGACTAAGAAATGCGCTATAATTTGCAACAAGATATCCATTAAACTTTTCTAATTAATTTACAGTAGTTACAGCAAAACTGGGTAAAAATCAGCCTATGTTGAACCATATGTTTCTTAGTCTATGGTTTCTAGCTGACTAGATACATCTCAACTCTATTATAAAAGCATTTTGATTAATCGGAAATAGTGTTAGATCTCGAATTATATATATAGAGATCTCCAAACTTAACATTTTCATAATATATTTCTTGCACGTGCCTTTTAAAACAGTCTACACAAATTTCCCGTGGTTTTGACTGATAACGTATACCTATTAGCAGACCTCATCAGTTCTACAAGTTAAATACTTATAAAAGTTACAGCATGACAGTGAAAGTAAATATTTTTTCTTAAATAAATTTTAATAAAATACTGTAACTGATGGATGTCATTTATCGTTTGTTATTTTTAAATTTATATGTCCAACTTGCCTATCAGGGTAGGGTGTACAAATAAAAACAAAAAATGGACTGATAAGAATTTATATTAAAAAAAAAAAACTTATAATAGCCAAGACTAAATTAATTTCCAGAAATTAAATAAATATTGTTTATAACTTTTTTTAATGCGATTATATTTCATTGTGAAGAAAAACGTTAAGATTAACACAACTTGGCCGGGCAAATATTTACTTAAATGCAACTTTTGCTAAAGTGTTAATACGTAAAAAAAAAGTAAAAATGTCGCAAAACGCCACAGATCCTCTAAATGATCCGGAAACAAGAAAAAAACTATTGGAAACACAAAAATCCAATGATAATGAGGAACTAAGAAGAATTTTAAATGATATGCCTTTGACCAAGGATACAACATGTGGTTACGGTTGTTTTTAAAGGTTCATTTTTACAAAAGTAATTAACTAATTAATCAGTTTTATTTTATAAAGTGTTTTTAAAAATGTGTGTGTTAATTTATTGTTATAATTAAACTAGATTTGCTAATCAAACGGCTTATGTTGTGGTTTATGGTTTAGTGGGTTGTGTTTATGCCATGACAAATTCCTATTTCCATGCTACGATTACCACATTGGAGAAACGTTTTAAGATTCCTACCCGCAATACAGGCATTATAATGGTGGGCAATGATATTAGTCAAATGTTGTGTTCAGCATTTTTGGGTTATTATGTTGGCAGAAAGCATAGACCGAGATGGATGGGTTTTGGTAAGTTTGCTCATAAATATCAAACAAAAATTATATAAGACAGCGAGTCCCATTAACATAAAGTTCTAGAGATATACATATATCCAAAGTAATTCCTGATACCTTACTTGATATATACATTATAGACCAGCCGACCGAACGATTTCATATTTTACACTAAAGGGCCCAATATAGAAGTCATCTATGGGGCCTTGGGTTATGAACATAAAGATAGGGTCGAAGTCAAAAAAAATCTTGAAAAGAAATATGCAAAAACTTAATTTCGATTGAATTAGTTTTAACGAAATGTAATCAAAAGTTTGTCTCATCTTATCGCGAATAATTTACTTAGTCGAAGATATCTTGTTGCTCAGATCAACTTCTCTTCGAGTTCTCTGCCAACTTTTCTTCGAGTTCTCTGTCATATTCTTTTTTTAAAGGAAGATCTTGTTTTCTTGTTAGCGTTGGAGAACCAGAACCCATTCCACTATCAGTAGAATTACTGTGAGTGAGAGTTCTGTGAGAGTTCTAGGATCACTGAGAACAACTTCACTAAAACAACTTTGTCCATTTAAGTTAGTCAATGAGGCGCTTCTAGGTAGTTCTGTATTTATTGTATTTTAACGTCAAATAGAAGTATGCAAGTACACGTATTTTTTTCAAATGTTCATATAGATCTCAATTTTACCCATGAAATATTTCAAAATTCTAATTTTAATAGTTTCCCAGATTTACGAATTTTTGCAAATGCTATGTGAGATGTCTAGCACTCGATTGGTAGCCCGCCCACCAAATGTACATATGGATGTCAAAGTTGTTCTTACAACATTTTAAGATTCTAGCTCTAATAGTTTCTCAGATATGAACATATTTGTATTTAAATCACATGGGAGGTGCCACGCCCTTGTCTGCATGTCTGCTAAATGTTAACACGGATTTCAAAGTTGTTCGTGCAAATTTAAAGAATTCTAGCACTAATAGTTTCTCAGATATACCAATTTTTGTATTTAATTCACATGGTAGTTGCCACGCCCCGCTATTGAAAATATGCCCAGTTTTTATCTTAAATATTCACATTAATACTAAAGTGACTATGGACAAATTTGAGCAATCTAAGTGTTATATTTTCTCAGATGTTCTAATTTAAATTTTTCCATATATCAGAGGAGCCTTGGCCGACTATTTTCCCCATACTGCATTTTAGGACTCTAGGTCTTGAATTTTTCGGGGAAATTGTCTCCATCCGTTGATGAGTCTATAAAGTCCAAACAAACACATATTATTTGTATATATAAAGAAGATAATCAAGCTATATGTCAAATAGTCTTAGGTTAGGTTGAAAGGAGGATGTATAATACACCAGGTCCGAAGAAATATGCTTAGGTCGCTATCGGGTCTGTTGTTGAAAAACCTTAGATAGTGCTCTATAAAGGTATTATCAGCGGATGCTCAGAAACTCAGTTTCCCGGACGTATGTCATGTGAATTATACAAACGAAGTTCCTGAATGATGTAATATCTGAGATAACAAAGCTCCCAAAATATTAGTATATAACTTCGACGAATGACTGGCAATAATAAAGGACGTGTTCCGAATTTAATTGTCCTTTCCTTCCATTTTTCTTTTCGTATCATCATACTAACATCAGATTTGCTTATTCTATTTCGTCCTCCTCTCGTTAGGATCACAACATAGGATCTTTGTGGTTCTAAACCCGTTCCATTACTCCAAGTGACCCTTCGTCACTTGGCCATGCATGGCCGATTGTATTCCAGTGGTCTGGTAAACATATGATGCAAAGCTTAGTTGTGAAATAGTTTTAGATTTATCCTTAACACCTGATATCTACGTAATAGGTTTCTGTATGGACCAATTAGGTTGAAAGGTTGTTTGGCTATCTTCAAGTTAACTACGATTCATCCCATTATAAGTATAGCGGTCTTTTAATGTCGTGCCCCGTTGAAGGGTTTGCGAAGAATATTTCCTATATTCCAGATCTCCATAGAGAACCACTGTCCCTTAACGATTCGAACAAGGCAATTGTTAACGTCTCTATTCTCTCTATTTCGTGTACTATTTTGAACAGTTCCTTGGTAAGGTTTCGAAAATAGTCCAATTAGTTTTGCACTTATTCCGAAATTTAATGGGATTTGGAGCAGAACAGAGTGTTTTGAATCGATGATCTGAAAGGGTGTTTTCCGATATTTACTAATCCTTTATCTTCTGAACATATGTTTACACTGTTATGTTTAATACTGTTTCGATGATCTTATCGCCGAACTCCGCCCTTCAATTCCTAAATTAGGTATTAGAGTCATGAATATGACTGCCTTCTAACTCTGTTGGAGATTTTTTTTTGGATAACCTCAATAGAGGTCGTCCACTAAACTGTCTTCTTGTGATTCAAAAAGGCTTAGTAATAATTTAAACGTTTGCTTCAAATTTAAGCTTTAAAAGTTAGTCCATTCTCTTTTGGACTTATTACAAAATCATATAAAATTTAATTCTGAAAATCTTAAAGCAAAGAAGATAACAATTTATAATAAAACTAAATATTTTTAGGTTTATTGACCCTAATCTGCTTCTGTATGCTAACCGTAACACCACATTTTATTTACGGACCCGGTGAAGATGCCTTAAGTTTAACCAAGGAATATGGAGCCATATCGGATATTAATATATCATTAAAAGATTTGCAAGAACAACAGCAAAAACGTTTGTGTAGAAATGATGGAACTGGAGTGGAGTGTGATGTAGATGAAGGAGTTTTACTACCACAAATATTATTGTTTGTGGCACAATTTATAGCCGGTGTAGGAGGATCACTTTATCACACTTTAGGTATTTCCTATATGGATGATAACACCGAGAAATCTAAAGCTCCAGCTATGTTAAGTAAGTACATATTGGGAAATCAAACAAAACTTTTTTGAATTTGTGTTTTATTTATAGGTTTATCCTACTTCTTTGGTTTGTTGGGTCCCTCTTTGGGTTACACTTTGGCTTCGATTTGCTTGCGTATGTATATTACCCCCCACTTAACACCCATTATTACACAAGCGGATTCTAGATGGTTGGGTGCCTGGTGGTTGGGCTGGTTAATTATAGCTGGTCTTATATTCTTAAGTGGTCTATTCCTGTTTATGTTCCCTAAGGAATTACCCATGACTGCTGCTAGACGTAAACTTGAGGAGGCTAGAGCGAAAGAGGAAAATATGGGTAAATCGGTAGAACGTTTAGAAACGAAAACTTCTTTTAAGGATATGCTGAAAACATTTAAAACTTCCTCAACAATAAGATTGTGGCATTTAATCTATCGGCCAATATATTATACTTTTTCGGTTATCTGCCCTATTGGATATTTACTGCCAAATATATTGAAATACAATATCGCCAGTCAGCAGCAACCTCAAGGTAATATTAATATAATGACTTTTTATTTTCACTCTAAAGCGATAATGATTTTTTGGAATAATGACTTTTATGTTTGTTTATTAATTTTGTTTATTTTTACCTTAAGTATGGTAACTGGTACAGTGGCATTAGTATTTTCGGCTATTGGTGTTTTGTTATCGGGCGTAGTCATATCAAAATTTAAACCTAGAGCACGTTATTTGGCTGCCTGGAACGTTTTGGTTGATGTTGTGACGGTGTGCGGTATGTTAGCTTATGCTTTTATTGGCTGTCCCGCCAATGATAATTCACTGATAAATAATTCGTATGATAGGTAATGTCTGCTAAAAATTTTATATATATCTCAAGTATGGACACTTAATAATTATACAAAATTCAAATTTGTTTTTATTTTTGGCAGTACTTTGAGTTCATCCTTAAGTTGCAATAGTATTTGTCATTGCGATTACGTGCGTTATATGCCCGTGTGTGGTGAAGATCAAATGACTTATATATCTCCCTGTCATGCTGGTTGTAAGAGAGAGCATATGGATGCTAATGGCCGAAAGGTAAGAGTATACAATTTTGGCAAAGTTCTTTATAAAAATTTATTTATTTCCAAAATATTTACAGTCTTATTATGATTGCTCCTGCATACCTAACACAAATTCTACATCCAATGATAATCCTCTTTTTAATCATTTGACCTTGGACGATATTAGCAACTCAACTATGAGTACCGGAAATATTGTAAGTATTTATAAGAAGAAAACATCGGAGAGTAAAAGATGTCTTGTCTTTACATGACAAATTTGTGTACATTTTCAATTCACTTCTTCAGGATTTGACCGTTTTTCAGTAAATTGATCAGAATGTTATTAATTCCAAAAATAAATAGCCTAGACGATATTATCATACCCGATCATTCTTTCAAAATGTCTTTTCGAAAAATGTTTGGAACATCGATAATCATGTTGAGCACGGTGTACTTCTACGGATTTGATGGACAAGGGGCAGAAAGGAAGCAGGGCAGCGAACGAACGAACGAACGAACGAACGAACGAACGAACGAACGAACGAACGAAACGAACGAACGAACAACGAACGAACGAACGAACGAACGAACGCACGAACGAACGAACGAACGAAACGAACAAACGAACGAACGAACGAACGAAAACGAACGAAACGAACGAACGAACGAACGAACGAACGAACGAACGAAGAACGAACGAAACGAACGAACGAACGAACGAACGAACGAAACGAACGAACGAACGAACGAACGAACGAACGAACGAACGAACGAACGAACGAACGAACGAACGAACGAACGAACGAACGAACGAACGAACGAACGAACGAACGAACGACGAACGAACGAACGAACGAACGAACGAACGAACGAACGAACGAACGAACGAACGAACGAACGAACGAACGAAACGAACGAACAAACTAACGAACGAACGAACGAACGAACGAACGAACGAACGAGAACAACGAACGAACGAAGAACGAACGAACGAACGAAGAACGAACGAACGAACGAACGAACGAACGAACGAACGAACGAACGAACGACGAACGAACGAACGAACGAACGAACGAACGAACGAACGAACGAACGAACGAACGAACGAACGAACAACGAACGAACGAACGAACGAACGAACAAAACGAACGAACGAACGAACGAACGAAGAAACGAACGAACGAACGAAACGAACGAACGAACGAACGAACGAACGAAACGAACGAACGAACGAACGAACGAACGAACGAACGAAACGAACTAACGAACGAACGAACGAAAGAACGAACGAACGAACGAAACGAACGAACGAACGAACGAACGAACGAACGAAGAACGAACGAACGAACGAACGAACGAACGAAACGAAACAACGAACGAACGAACGAACGAACGAACAACGAACGAACGAACGAACGAAAGAACGAACGAACGAACGAACGAACGAACGAACGAACGAACGAACGAACGAACGAACGAACGAACGAACGAACGAACGAACGAACGAACGAACGAACGAACGAACGAACGAACGAACGAACGAACGAAACGAAACGAACGAACGAACGAAACGAACGAAGAACGAACGAACGAACGAAACAACAAAACGAACGAACGAAACGAACGAACGAACGAACGAACGAACGAACGAACGACGAACGAACGAACGAACGAACGAACGAACGAACGAACGAAACGAAACGAACGAACGAACGACGAACGAAAGAACGAACGAACGAAAACGAACGAACGAACGAACGAACGAACGAACGAACGAACGAACGAACGAACGAACGAACGAACGACGAACGAACGAACGAACGAACGAACGAACGAACACAAACGAACGAACGAACGAACGAAAGAACGAACGAACGAACGAACGAACGAACAACGAACGAACGAACGAACGAAAGAACGAACGAACGAACGAACGAACGAACGAACGAACGAACGAACGAACGAACGAACGAACGAACAACGAAACGAACGAACGAACGAACGAACAAACGAACGAACGAACGAACGAACGAACGAACGAACGAACGAACGAACGAACGAAACGAACGAACGAACGAACGAAAGAACGAACGAACGAACGAAGAACGAAACGAACGAAAACGAACGAACGAACGAACGAACGAACGAAACGAACGAACGAACGAACGAACGAACAACGAACGAAAACGAACGAACGAACGAAAGAACGAACGAACGAACGAACGAACGAACACGAACGAACGAACGAAGAACGAACGAACGAACGAACGAACGAACGAAACGAACGAAACGAACGAACGAAGAAACGAACGAACGAAACGAACGAACGAACGAACGAACGAACGAACGAACGAAACGAACGAACGAAACGAACGAACAAACGAACGAACGAACGAACGAACGAACGAACGAACGAACGAACGAACGAACGAACGAACGAACGAACGAACGAACGAACGAACGAACGAACGAACGAACGAACGAACGAACGAACGAAAAGAACGAACGAACAAACGAACGAAACGAACGAACGAACGAAACGAACGAACGAACGAACGAACTAAGAACGAACGAAGAACGAAACGAACGAACGACGAACGAAGAACGAACGAAACGAACGAACGAAAACGAACGAACGAACGAACGAACACGAACAAACGAACGAACGAACGAACGAACGAAACGAACGAACGAACTAACGAACGAACGAACGAACGAACGAAAACGAACGAACTAACTAACGAACGAACTAACGAACGAACAACAACGAAGAACTAACGAACTAACTAACGAACGAACGAACGAACGAACGAACGAACTAACTAACTAACTAACAACTAACTAACTAACTAACTAACTAACTAACAACTAACTAACTACTAACAACTAACTAACTAACTAACAACTAACTAACTAACTAACTAACTAACTAACTAACTAACTAACTAACTAACTAACTAACGCACGTTCACATTTCAACAAATTATCTCAAAAATTGCTACCTGTAGGTTTCCGTGGACACATAGACGGACATAGCTTAATCGACTCAAGAAACTGGCAACTCTGGTTCCATGTTACAAAAAATTCCCAAAAAATATTATTTCAAGAAGAAAAGAGAAGTATTTGGTACTTTAGAATATATCTTAGATTATTTCTCCGAAAATTTAAAAAGCACCACTTGAAGAATGAAAAAGTACCAGAATGTGCCCCATTATAGGTTCTCATTCAAACAGGATGAATATGTTCAATTTAATGTGTTATGGATCCATATAGATTCTCATTTGCAACATTTTGTAGACAAATTGGTTTAAGTAGTTGGAATAAAGCTGAGTTTAAATTTTCACATTTTCGGTACTTTTTTTCCTATATGCTAATACCGAAAAGCCGGATTCGACATCGCCTCTCTATCAAAAATTTTTTTCAGAGTAGCTAAACAAAAAATTTTCTTCCCAGCTCTCTTTAGGTACAGGTGGACAAGCAGTTGGTGGTGCCTGTCCCGTAAATTGTACCAAGCAATTTTACACTTTCTTAGCCGTGATGTGTGTAATAAAATTCTTTGCTGCCACTGGAAGAGCATCAAATCTGCTGATAACTATGCGTTCCGTAGCACCAGAAGATAAATCGGCTATAATGGGTTTTGGTATGATGTTAATATCGCTACTGTGTTTCATACCCGCCCCCATATTCTTTGGCTGGATATTCGATAGAAATTGTTTGGTATGGGGTAAAACATGCTCTAATAAGGGCAATTGTTGGTCTTATGATTCTATGAATTTAAGGTAACTCGAATCGTATCAAAATGTATTAGAACATTATAAATAATTAAAAAATCAATATTTCAGATTCACACTCAACACAGTGGCCGCCTCTTTTGTAGGACTATGTATCTTTTGCAATGTGGGCGTTTGGTATCATGTGAAAGATCTTAAAGTATTTGATGAAGATGATGTGAAATTGAAGAAACTGCAAATTTCTTATTTGAAAGAGGAACAATATATAGAGGCCAAAGAATAATGAAAACGAATTTAAAAGGTTATTAAAAAATGTAATTATGTTTATAAGATAGTTAAGTTTGATAACGAACAAATGGAAAAAGAATATTTGTTGTGTATAATATAATAAAACTCTACAGGGAAATGTTTGAACTAAAATTATATTTGTTGCTTTTAATGGGTTAAATGTAAAAATTTAGTTAAGTCAACAACCATCAGTAGAATTATAGTAGTTCAGTCATTGGTGTAAGAAAATAGCAATTTTCATGATAGTTTATGCTAACAGCGCACCAAGTGACTGGTAGTGTAGTTACATTGCATTTTTTATTGTAGACAAAAACCGGTTACGAATTTGTTCATTATATAAACTTAAGAGGACGCAAAAGTAGTTGAATTGAAAAGAAAAAGACTAGCTTCAATATATTTCAAAAATATCTTTTTTACAAAAATCTAATTAATCGGTTTAGAAATACTTACTGCCTTATTCATAAACATTTATGAATAAAGAAAAAATATAAAAATTTGATTTATAAACCATTGATAAAAGTTTATGAATAAGACTCTTATCATTTTCCATTTTTATACCCTTCATTTTCGTTTTACACCCTATAAAGTGTACATATTCTGGATCCTAATAGATAGCGAAGTCGATTTAACCATGTCCGTCTGTTATTCTGTCCATCTGACCATCTGTCAGTCCGTGTATTTGTTGAAATCAGTTTTCAGAAGACCCCAGATATGTATCTGCGAGATCCGAATCTTCAATAATTCAATCAGACATACGGTCGAATAGAACGTTTTTAAAAATCAGTGTTCAGAAACACGAATTTAAGTAAGTAGAGCCCGGATTAAGTGAGAACCTATAAAAGAAGCCTTTTTGGTACTTTTGCGTTTTGAGAAAGTACTTTTTGAATTTTCTATAATATTGAATCTAGAAACATTAAATTAAGTATGCAGAGTCATAACACATAAAGAGGGATTTTTTGGTACTTTTTCGTAATAAGAAAGGTACTTTTTGCATTTTGTATAATATTGAACATAGAAACATGAAATTAAGCATGTAGAGCCCGGATAAAGTGAGAACACATAAAAGGGTACTTTTTGGTACTTTTTCGTTCTTCAAAAGACACTTTTTGAATATTCTATAATATTGTACCTAGAAACATGAAATTAAGCATGTAAAGCCCGAAATAAGTGAGAACATATAAAAGGGTACATTTTGGCAATTTTTCATTCAACAGAAGGTACTTTTTGAATTTTCTGTAATATTGAACCTAGAAACATTAAATTAAGTATCCAGAGCCCGGATTAAGTGATAACACATAAAAAGGGAATTTTTGGTACTTTTTCGTAATAAGAAAGGTACTTTTTGCATTTTCTATAATATTGAACATAGAAACATGAAATTAAGCATGTAGAGCCCGGATAAAGTGAGAACACATAAAGGGGTACTTTTTGGTACTTTTTCGTTCTTCAAAAGGCACTTTTTGAATATTCTATAATATTGTACCTAGAAACATGAAATTAAGCATGCAAAGCCCGGAATAAGTGAGAACATATAAAAGGGTACATTTTGGCAATTTTTCATTCAACAGAAGGTACTTTTTGAAATTTCTGTAATATTGAACCTAGAAACATGAAATTAGGCATGTACAGCCCGGATTAAGTGAGAACACATAAAAGGGGACTTTTTGGTACTTTTTCGTTCTACAAAAGGTACTTTTTGAATTTTCTACGATAATGAACATAGAAACATGAAATTAGGTGAGCGAGAACATATAAAAGGGGACCTTTTAGTACTTTTTCCTTCTTCATGAACCTAGAAACATAGAATTAAACAATAAATGTTTGTTGATTTTTGGTACTATTTCGTCTATAACTGGTATTTTTTGGTTATGCACATATGTACCTGATTGATTGAAACTCTTTAAAATGAGACTTTCTTGTACTTTTTTGTTTAACGAAGATCCAACAGAGTCTATATATTCTTGGTCCTTGTGAAATTCTGAGTCGACTTAGTTATGTCCGTCTGTCTGTGTAAAACAAATTAAGACAAGGAAATCAACAAAATCGGTTAACAACGTAAAAAGTTATGGGAAAAATTTTCAGACTACCTTAAAAAAATGACGTTTATACCTAAATAGTACATTTCTCGGAAACTATCAAAGATTTTTTCCGACGATCATTGATAAATAATGCTCTCGTGATAAAATTCGACTTGATTACGTTTTGTGTATTTCTAAAGCATTACGTATTTATAAATTATATAAGGTCCACTTCCAAAAGTCACTTAAACGCACATATTTAATTAACTACCTAATCTGTCCTCAATTGGTCATAACTGTCATATCAAGACCGTTTCCGAAAATCACTGAAACGCACATTTTCATTGACAATCAAAGTTATCGAGAAAAAGTTCGTCATAAATGTATTTTTTGTACCTATATAATCATTGTACGGATTTTTTCCGGATTGATCCATAATTGGTCATAGCAGGACAGGAATATATTTTGTAAATATACAAATCATTCTCCTAAATTGTTTGGCATCGGCAATATTGGCATTGTATAGGTCATATCACCTGTAAAAAGTCCGTAACCGAAAATCACTTAATATAAATTTTTCTGGACCATATCAAAATTAGTTCCATATATGCCTAAGGAAAGTACTAAATGATAGTAATCTTACTACGGAAAAAAACGTATACCGGGTTTTCTAAAAATTAGTTTTTTTAGGTTAATATTTATACCCTATACCACTATAGGGGGGAGGGTATTATGAGCTTGTGCTGATGTTTGTAACGCACAAAAATATTGATCCTACACCCACGTTCTAGTATACCGATCGACTCTGAATCGATTAGGATATGTTCGTTCGGCTGGCTAGCTGGCTGCCCATGTAAACCTTGTGCGCAAACAACATGCCACGATTTTGAAAATGGTTGAAATCGGTCCATTATTTCACCTAGCCCCCACTTACAACCTGACCTTCCGATTTGGGGTTTTTAACTTATAACTACCTCAAATATACTATTATCTCTCCAAACATTGGCACAACTATGTTTTATATAGGCATAAATGACCATGCCGATTTTTGTAATAATCGGCCGTCGTCCCAGCCCCCATACAAACCCCCTTTTAAAAAATATCGCAAACTTCCAAAAATTTACTTATAACCATTAGTATCGCGATGAAATTCGCCATAACTAACCTTTATACAAAAACACATCCCTCCTCCCAATTTGTTGAGGATTGGGCCATATTTGACCCTAACTCCCATATAATGAGAGGGTATTATGCGTTAGTTTGGTGTACGCTAACAGATTAACCAAGTAAGGGTATTAAGCGTTTGTGATGAAGTTTGTATCTCACAAAAAGATTGGGTCTTTACCTTAAGGTATAACAATATCATTTTCTGATCCATGTCCGTCTATCCATCCGCTTAAATGTCTGTAAACAAAGTACTCACCTTGAAGTAAACCGATCAACTCAGAATCGCTTTCTAGATAGATTTTTTATAAAATTTTATAATCTTAAGTGTTACTTACTTTTAGCTTTAAATTAAACATTTATTTATTGTCTGTGATATACATATTTTTTAAAGAAACAATATTTACTTAAAAATATTTTCGTCAAAGAAACTAATTGATAAACAAAACTTAATATAATTATTTCCATAAATGAATGATATATGATTGTAAACTTTTACAAAATTATTTTTCTCGAAAAAATATGCCCAAAACTAACTCTAATAGGATTTTTAGTAAGAATTCATATTTAGAATAAAATATACATACATACAGACTACAAAGCATACCATCACCGCACCGATCCATCACTTTGGAAAAACATGAAAAATCTTTTTTGTCACACAAACTGACACCCGCTGTTGGTGTTGGTTGCGGAATTCAAGCAAAGACACTGTGAATATGTATCTGTGAAATATACACTGAGTAAATGCGGGTATTTAAGTTATATATTTAAAGGGTTGTATAATAACAAATGGAATAAGTAGATTTTAAAATACCCTAGATCCATTATGTTGCATTAAATGAAATTTATACAATTCATTACAAGATTTTCAATGTAAAGATCGCGTAAGGCGTAAGAAATATTAGGTATCTAAAACGATTTCTAGGACCTCTAGCCGTCGCAATCATGTATAGGACATTACGAGAGATAATGTATAGTATACAAAATGTAATTTACTTAGTGTAGGGTACACACTGTAAAACTTTAAAAACAAAACAATCCTGACACAATATGACAACAGGGAATAATCACAAAAAATAACAACAACTACAAATCCTAACGAAGTAAAACCTTAAAATACATTTAAATGAAGTAAATGAATTAAGGATGAATGAATAGATGGATGGATGGATGGTAGACTGGCAGCTTGGTGAAAGGGTATGAGAATGAGAAGCTTCTAAAAAACAAAAGATTTTCCAACTAGTTTAAAGACAAAGAAGATTTTCATAATTTGTTTTGTTTTTCATTTGCTTCATGATTATGATAATAATGATGACAAACACCATGATGATTAAGGGTGAGAAAGTTCAAGTGTGTCTGTATGAGAGGGCAACTATTAAAGTTACAAGTGACAAATAAGCATAATGTTGAAGCAACACTTGCTCTTGGTAATGGTGATGAATAAGATTTTGTTGTAAACTAAAAACACAACAAAAAAAAAAAAAAAAACAAACAAACACCACCACTACACTAATCCCCAACCGCTTCAATCTCCCCACAACTAGTAGTAGCAAGACTTTTCAGGGAACAATGAAAGAAAAATACTATACAAATGCTTGTTGCTTGGTGTATGTGTGTGTTTGTGTGTGATTGTGCGGGAGTATAGCAACAAGCGTTATCACATCAACAAGGATTTGTCTAAATGACTCGTTTTGCTAAATACTCCAAATCATTTATTTAACAAAATCATAGTGAATACACGAGTATCAACTGTAAGTTTCATACATAAATATTAACTAAATCTTTTGTGTACAAGTACGTAACTGTTTCTTTAAGAATTTCTTTTATACATGAAACTGTATACATATAGATAAGTGTATTGTAGCTAATTGTTTGGGTTGAAATTTGTTTAAAAGGTGGATGCAACATTAACTTGGTACATATTATAAAAAATGTTGTTTCTTAGGGAAAATTTAATTTCACTTGTTATAGATGTTTGTGTTAAATAATCTAATTTGCTAATGTGATTATATATGGTCTTTGAGTCATCTATATATATATAATACCGATTCACTTTACGAAAATCCTAAAGTTCTTTGGAAAACTAGCAACAATACGTGAAAAGTTACACTCATCTGCAAAACACCTTGTATGAACAAAATGTCTAAATTTGACTTCCTCTAACTCCGGTATTTCTTAACTGATAGAGGTGAAAATTATGCCATGTACTCATTATCGGAGGAGGCCTTATATAGGGGTAGTTCCTATAAAACACCTTTTAAGCCATGAGCGTTACAATCATTTATATGGGAGCTTCATAGGTGCAACATCTTATAACGATAGCGGCATAATTAATATAATCTGTCTATGAGAAACAGTGGACCGATATTTATGTTTATATTTATATTTGTCTATACCAAATATGAATGTCAGAGGAAATATTTTTGAAAGATATTCTCCTTTAGCACCTGTCGTATCTTCAACAGACAGGCGAATGAACAGTTAGTTAGTTAGTTAGTTAGTTAGTTAGTTAGTTAGTTAGTTAGTTAGTTAGTTAGTTAGTTAGTTAGTTAGTTAGTTAGTTAGTTAGTAGTTAGTTAGTTAGTTAGTTAGTTAGTTAGTTAGTTAGTTAGTTAGTTAGTTAGTTAGTTAGTTAGTTAGTTAGTTAGTTAGTTAGTTAGTAGTTAGTTAGTTAGTTAGTTAGTTAGTTAGTTAGTTAGTTAAGTTAGTTAGTTAGTTAGTTAGTTAGTTAGTTAGTTAGTTAGTTAGTTAGTTAGTTAGTTAGTTAGTTAGTTAGTTAGTTAGTTAGTTAGTTAGTTAGTTAGTTAGTTAGTTAGTTAGTTAGTTAGTTAGTTAGTTAGTTAGTTAGTTAGTTAGTTAGTTAGTTAGTTAGTTAGTTAGTTAGTTAGTTAGTTAGTTAGTAGTTAGTTAGTTAGTTAGTTAGTTAGTAGTTAGTTAGTTAGTTAGTTAGTTAGTTAGTTAGTTAGTTAGTTAGTTAGTTAGTTAGTTAGTTAGTTAGTTAGTTAGTTAGTTAGTTAGTTAGTTAGTTAGTTAGTTAGTTAGTTAGTTAGTTAGTTAGTTAGTTAGTTAGTTAGTTAGTTAGTTAGTTAGTTAGTTAGTTAGTTAGTTAGTTAGTTAGTTAGTAGTTAGTTAGTTAGTTAGTTAGTTAGTTAGTTAGTTAGTTAGTTAGTTAGTTAGTTAGTTAGTTAGTTAGTTAGTTAGTTAGTTAGTTAGTTAGTTAGTTAGTTAGTTAGTTAGTTAGTTAGTTAGTTAGTTAGTTAGTTAGTTAGTTAGTTAGTTAGTTAGTTAGTTAGTAGTTAGTTAGTTAGTTAGTTAGTTAGTTAGTTAGTTAGTTAGTTAGTTAGTTAGTTAGTTAGTAGTTAGTTAGTTAGTTAGTTAGTTAGTTAGTTAGTTAGTAGTTAGTTAGTTAGTTAGTTAGTTAGTTAGTTAGTTAGTTAGTTAGTTAGTTAGTTAGTTAGTTAGTTAGTTAGTTAGTTAGTTAGTTAGTTAGTTAGTTAGTAGTAGTTAGTTAGTTAGTTAGTTAGTTAGTTAGTTAGTAGTTAGTTAGTTAGTTAGTTAGTTAGTTAGTTAGTTAGTTAGTTAGTTAGTTAGTTAGTTAGTTAGTTAGTTAGTTAGTTATTTCGTCGTATACAATCTTCCATCCCTGACTTCTGCTGTATATCGTCGATTTGGTACCTTGGTTTCGAATAGCACTTCATTATATTCTTTTTGCCTCAACTCGATTTTTAAATTTATCGTAATGAGTTCCAATAAAAAGCAATTTCTCGCTTTTTATGGATATATGTTTGGATCTACATATATTGTTGGATACAATTCAGGGAGCCATTTATTTTTCATATTACCATGATAGTATATAAAATATTTTAAATTAAATTTTAATGTAAATTTTTATTTTGAACTCTGTCGTAAAATTTTGATATTATTTCATGACATGTTTTAATACCTATTAAAAATGTCAAGTGACATTTATGCAGTCATATACACGCGCACATACTTAAATAGCAACACAATCAAAATAAAACAAAACAGCTACAAATTTTCAATTGTTTGTTGTTTAAGAGACAAACACACCAGTCAAACACACAACAAAAATTGCCATTTAAACATTATGGAACCGGTTTAATTTTGCATAATTTCAAAAAAAAAAGTTGATTTAAATATTTTTGCAGTTTATTTCATTGCGAAGTTTTGTGCGAGTGGGTTTATGGGTGAATGTGTTGGGTTTCCATTGTCTTCCTAGAACACACATACATACTTGTATTAAAGCGCCTTGAAGTAGACTAATGATAAAATTTATGAACATGAAAGTAAAGTGATGCTATGTGGGTGATAGGTGTCATTGTGTATGTACAATGTAAAACTTTTTTTCCTTTGACTTGAGTTTTGGGGGTGGTGCGTAGATAAAGTATCTTACGAAAATTTCATTAACTCTAGAATCAAATAGAAAAAAAGTTTTCATTTCTTTAAGAGTTTATTTTTATGTCATTTATGTTTATACATATTTGTATTGCGAGTGTTTTAGAGTTTTTTTTTTGTTTTTGTTTAATTGCATACTTTGTATCGTATTACACGTGTCATAAAGCTCTGCGTACAAGCTTAAATTCTTATGTCAACATTTGATAATGGCAATGACTGACATTTCTCAAGAACTGTACAGAACTTGAATTGTAGTTGATATAAAATATTTACGCATGTATTTCTGTGTGTTTTTGTGAGGGCAACCCAGCAAATATTTCATAGTTATTGGTGCAACAGTCTTTTCTGTGACGACAAAGTCATGTAAGTCATGTGACGACAAAGTCATGCTTTAAATCAAATCCTATTTTAAAATATTTCAATTAAATTTGCTATACTTTTATGACCATATTGATTTTGCTTTATTCCACTCCTGTAAGACTCTTTCATCATCCAAATGTGGATGGGAAGTATTAGAAATGTTTACACTGTTCAGAAATGTCTAAGACTTGACGCCTATAAAGATAATGCACCAGTCTACATGTCACATTGTTTGCTGGGTTTTCTTTTATTTATGTTAGTTTAAGTGTCATTGTCTCTGTTTGTGTTAGTGACTTGTTGTTTATGTATTGTTTGCAGTTTTTTCTCATCAGCTGTATAGTATGTTTTATAAGATCTTAAGAAACATAAATGAACATTTTGACAGGCAATTATATTTTTTAAATGAATATTTTTTTTTTATTTTGCTGTTTTTGTTTTATAATAGGATATAAAAGTTGTTCTTTAATACTATTGTAAAATCCGTTATTTTTGACAATTATATGAAAATTAGATTTTTTTTTGGAAATAATAATTTTAATACCCACCATAACAAAGATGGGGTGTATGTATACCGATTTTTCCATTCCTGTAGAATGGCAAATTTGGAAATTGTCAATATCGGTCCACAATTTCGCCTAAGCACCCATTCAAGTGACTCAAAGATATGTTAATTATGAAGAAAATTTGCACAAGTTGGAATTATTTGCAGCTAGAAATTATACAGTTAAGTATAGCGAATATCGGTCTATACTTGACTTTAGCTCCATAAACATAAAGCTCTTTTCAGGTTCTTTTCTTTAAATGGTAATAAAGTGGTGACTTGTTTTCTCTTTTCTTTGACCAGCAATCAGGAGAGTACCCTTACCCATGCAGAGCATTATCTTTGAACTAGAAAAATAGGTTGTGAGAAGAAAGATAGAGGAAGTGGTGTTTGTGAAAATTTTATTTAATTTTTTTTACATCGAAAGTGGGAGGAAATACTTCTGCAGAAAGTTTGTTCCACATGAGGAGAGTACGGCTGAAGAATGAATTCTTCCTGTAATACGTTATGCGGTCTACTGGCCAATCGACTACAAATGTTAAGATGTGTTTTGTGTTAAAATATACTGATATCGGTTACAATTGCCAAGTCCCTATTGAAAGTTTTACGTTCTTCGTGCAAAATTTAAGGATATAGAAGAGATTTCCAGATATACACATTTTTGCATTATTTCATATGGGAGGTACCACGCCCCCAATTTACAATTTTAGCTCTAATAGCTTCTCAAATAAACGAATTTTCGTATTTAATTTTTATGGGAGGTGCCACGCCCTCTATTGCAAATAATTTCGCAGATAAAGTAATTTTTCTATTTAATTCATATGAAACGTTGAAACGTTTCCTATTGTTATTCCGTAAGTGTTACGTCTACTATATCTAGGCCGCCCGTTTTGTACAAAATTAAGAAATTCTGTTGCAGTTTCTGAGATATACAACTATGTACATCTCGCCCTCTTGTATGTGGGCGTGGCATCTAGAGCACTGTATTCTTTTGACCATAACATCTGGAGTTGAAATCATCGACTCTACTAGATCGTTTCCATTCGGAGATTGTTACCAAGTTGCTATTGAGTGATGCATAGATGTTGTGCCTCATTGCCCAAATCTCTAAAGAGCTTGACCTATAATTGAATGAATAAGAATGACAGAAATTGCTTCCGTGAAAGAGTAGATTGGGTTAGAAGTCTAATACCAGAAGGTCGTTTAAGAAATAGAGTAGCGAAAAGAACGGAGCATTGCAGTACTCTTGAACTTATATTGAACTCGTTTGAAGAGTTCTGATCTGGAAATAAATCGGTAAGAAGCAATTGATTTTGATGGAACATTTAATCGAACTCATTGGGAATATCAAGAGCCACAATTTTATTTTCGTCGAAATGGTGAATCGAATGTGACGATCTTTCCGATATGAAAGCAAATAAATTTCCCGTAGATTGCAAACTACGAAAACCACAATGCCTGTAAACCCTTTTTATGAGTTAGTGTTACACTAACAAAGGTATATAATGTAGAAAAGACAAGTTATTTGTCGAGCTAATGTCGAAGATCGCTGTTGAGATCCGCTAAAACCCGACCCGAAATAAATCGAGTAGAAGCAATTGGTTTTGATGGAAGTGTAACATTTTATCGAACGCATTGAAAACATTAAGAGTCCCAACTTTATTTTCGTCTGCGTATATACCACTTTTATGAGATAGTGTTACATTACTAAAGATTTATAAAAGGTAAGCTATATATTGGACGAGCTAATGTCGAAGATCGCTGTCTTAAGATAGGTGCTGGTATGACATCTGGTCCACGAGATTTGCTTTTGTTGATATCCGCTATAACGGACATTTTATCGATGGCATTGGAAACATCAAGATTCACAACTTTATTTTCGTGAGATGGTGTGACGATCTTTCCGATATGAAAGCAAATAAGTTTTCTATATATCGTCCATCACACTGCCAGGAGGACTCCTTTTTATGAGTTGTGTTACATTACCAAAGGTATATAATGCAGAAAAGGTAAGCTATTGGATGAGCTAATGTCGAAGATCGTTGTCATAAGATAAGTGCTAGAATGACATCTGGTCCAGGAAACTTGCTTATGTTGAGATCCGTTAAACCCCTTATGACGCCCCGTACTCGAAGGAATATATATGTCATTGTTACTGATACCCTCTCGCGATCGGGCAGTGGCTGATCGTTTATGAATAATTTAGCTTTATCAAGCATGTCAGTGAATGTAAGCTAGAACTTGCATTATCCTTTGGAGATTTAACGAACGTTCGCAAGGTTTTACTGCTTCTGGGAGCTATAAGAACTTTAGCACGAATCCGCTATTTGTGTAGAGCTTTTTCGCATCATAGCTCTCTGACACAGAAGAAGACTTCGTCTTTTTATGCAACGTAATAGTTTGGGCTTTTTTTTTACCAGATTCAATTACATCGACTATATTGAGTGAGGAAAAGAGTTTCCAGATTAAATGCCCATTTTTTTTAGAGATTTAACGAACGTTCGAATGGTTTTACTGCCTCTGGGAGCTATAAGAACTTTAGCACGAATAAGCTATTTGTGTTCAGCTTTTTCGCGTCATAGCTGACACAGAAGGAGAGTTCGCCTTTTTATGCAGCTTAATAGTTTGGGCGTTTTTTGTCAGATTCAATGGCATCGACTATATTGAGCGAGGAACAGAGATTCCAGTTGAAATGCCAATCTTCTTTGAGCCAAGCCAAGTGAGTCTTTTTGCAAAAAGAAATGTTAAACGTTTCATACCTGTCAGTGTGTGAAGTGAGAAAAATGTTGAGACTATTATGCTGGATCTCTGGTGGTTCATTTAAACGGATTTTGATAAATGTAGAGCCATTATTTACGCCAGCCAGGTCTTCTCTAATACCTATTTTATTAATCATTAATATTATTAAAAAATCTATACCATATTATTTCTTTAAACAAAAATGTAATTGCATTTTAATTGAATCTAAAAACTAAATACAAAATAAACATCATCCCAATATGTGTGTGTGTGTGTGCAAGTATGCAGATTGTTTGAACAGCATAACCCAGCGGTAAAAATACACATTATGTACTCGCTTATCTAAGTGATATTTCGTGGCAGTCAGTGGTGATGCTTTCACTTATTCTTCCACTTAGATTTAACATAAAAGTGTCCTAGGCTGCCTCATCGATGTGCTCTCGCTTAGAATGTAAGCCACAGTTTCATTAAGACAAATTAAAATTTCACTTACATAATGTGTGGAGTTCTAAGCGAAGTTAATGAGACGCCTATAAACGCTTGCAAATGAGAATGTAATGTATGTAGATTACAATCCTATTTGCATTTGTAAGTTAAAGTACCATGTCTTCCGATTTTGTTATAGAAAAAATATATTTTTTGTTTATGTTTATTTCAAATTATGTAAGTTTATTTAAAAATTATCATCAAATAATAAACTTACACTTTTAAATTAAATTAAACACTTTTAACGAAGATAAATGAAATGAATCTTAATTTTCTTTTGAAACTTTCGGCCATCTTCCTTTACAGATCCTGTAAACAAACAAGAAGAAATTGTCAGTATTAAAACTAGAATGTATGAAGTAAATTTACCCCAATTTTTAAATCCGTTTGTGCCATTTAGATCACCACAATTATTTTAAATTTTTACAATAAAACAAATTTTTTAAGAAAACACAACTTCACTTACAAAAGATCAACTTTAAACTGAAACAAAAATATTATTCTTTTCATGTAGTACCTATACATACAAAAGAAAAATAAAACGGTACTTTAGTTCTGTTTTTTTTTAAAGATATAAAAACAAAAAACAACATGAAAAAGGCAGCTAACTCTCTGCTTAAATCGTAATCTATGTTATAATTAAAGTGCATGATATGTTGGATTACGCATACATTGCACTCTAAGTACTTAGATTGCTCGCTTAGAACGTCATACTGATGTCATCGAATATTATCTAAGTACTTTGTTTCATTTACCGCTGGGAAGGTAATGAAGAGGCGTTAACCTAATTACAATAGATCGCGACTTATTGTTCTACAAAAACAAGTTGTAGTGGTTTTATTTAAAACGCTTAAATGACCACAATTACAATACCAACAATAAGGCTGGAAAAACAACGAAAAATAGCAAAAAGTTAAAAAAAATATTCGTTCCCATTTCTATGTTAGTGTGTTTAGTTGCGTGTATGGCAAGGGGTCATATTAAACATATGGTTGACTATTATCCCATTATCCTGTGTTCACTTTTTGCAGTAGTATTGCAGTTAAATTTTTGTGTTGTTTTATTTAGTATGTGAACATACTTATAGGATTGTTTTAAGGTGGTGCAATAGTTTTTTCGATGTGTTGGTTACGTAGTGCTAAGGCTTTATCATTAACATTTTCAAAAGAATTTTCTGTCACCACTTCTAGTTCAATAAAATATGATTGAACCTAGAGAGCAAGGTAAGAGAAAAACATAAAATTTTTCAAAATTTTTGATAGATTGTTTTGTTAAGTATATTTTTTTCTATTTCAATATTATAGGATACTTCAAAAGTCATATACTACTCCCTATTGTGTAACGAGATTTAATTCACGGCTAGCAAAATTTTCACTTTTTTCAGTTTACCACTATTAACTGACTAAAACTAAAAATTAGGTTATGACTTTTGCTACTGTTACTCGCTCCATTGCCTGTGCTACTCGCCATCAGTTGTTTAAAATAGAAAATAAGATCAGCTTGAATGCACTTATTTTGCTTTAAGTTAATTTGTTTATATTAGACTGCCGCAGCACTTTGTTGTTCTATAAAAACACATTTTTGTGGATATCGAGATTATTAGATATTAATTTTCATAATTGTATTTGTTTAGTGGAATCAGATCGTAAACTTCCCGATATGTATGTATTTGAATTCAAAAGATTTTTTACTTTTTTAACCACATTATGAGTTAGTTAAGTATTGATCGATATTACATAGGCCACATTCACAGTTTTGCCCAAAAACTGTAGGTATATTCCTACAATTTCAAAGTATTCGACACACCACGGGAAATTAAAACTGAGCATGTTTAGAGTAAACTCCAACACACTCAACCATGAAGGAAAATCAGCGTTAAGTTGAAGATTAAGGTATTAACAACTTCGCTAACCTCTCAACCAATTCTTCCACCACTTCAAACGTCACTCCATTAGCCATTCCGACATCTCCACCGATACAACTCTGAATCTCTCTCATCCATCAGATACAAGTATCCGTTGGTACACCGCACACTCAAATCCAACATTTTATTAATCCACAGTCTTGTCCTGTGCATGTATGTTTCACAGTGTATTAATCTTTGAACCTAGCAGCCCTTCCCGCGAATTTGGGTTTAAACCTCAGTCACTACGTGAATGCCGAAAGACACTCAACCAACTGACCAGCCAGGACAAAGTCCTGCGGGCAACTTGCCACCCGTAGTACCAGATTATATAGTTCTCTGGTTCGATCACATATCAAATCATTCCAAAAAAAGACCGTGGATACAGTAGATCACAACAGTTTATAGTCACGGCAAACTAGAGGTTCTGGTAGCAAATTCATGTATTCATCCAACGAATACAAAAATTTTGGCAAATGGCCAAGTTAATATTTGTACAGTTGTATATTAATCAAAAATAATTCTAAATTAAAAGGTTTTAATTTTAAGCAATACAACTTTCAAAACCGTAAGATCAGCACTAAAACCCATCGACAAACATTTCTCATTCGATCATTAGTTTTGATTAGTTCTCAGTTCGATCTCCTGTTGAAGAAAATATTTTACACTAGTATAAAAATAAACAAGTAAGAAATTATAGTAGGGCGAGGCCTACGCCTGTTACAAGAATATAATGTGATGTAGTTTTCATAATAAAGCATTTAAGTTGAATTGTATATTGCCTAAGATATACTTAAACCATAAATATAAAATAAAATTGTGGACATTTAAGTCAAATTTTGAAGGGGACTTTGTATAGGGGCAATGATCAAATGAGACCCTATAATTATAAAATTCATTAGGGTCATCAAGGCTAGTATAGAACTTTAAAGCCCTCTTCGTCGGGTTCAGTTGTATGGGGGCAAGGTGAAATAATGGACCGATGTTAACCATTTTCAATAGGCTTCGTCCCTGGGACAATAGAAGATCATGTGCTACATTTCATTGAAGTATCTTCAAAATTGCGAAATGTATTTTGATTACAAGGTTAACAAGCCCCATTCGGGGGTTCAGTTGTATGGGGCTAAGTTAAATAATGGACCGTTCTTAACCTTTGTCCCTGTGGCAATAAAAGATCATGTACAAATTTCATTGAATTATCTTCAAAATTGCGACCTGTAGTTTAATTACAAGGTTTACATGGACGGACAGACAGACAGACAGATGGACGGACATAGATAAATCGGCTCAGAAAATGATTCTAGCCCGATCGGTATACTTTATAGTGGTGTAGGGTATAAAAAGAAGGCAATTAATTTATTTCTAAATAGTTTCACTGAGTCTAATGAAATTTCAAATGCATTTATAACAAGTGCTGTTGACTTTAAGTTTTGACTTTGGACTTCATGGGCTCACCAGGAAGGTATTGTGGACATTTAAGTCAAATTTTGAAGGGGACTTTGTATAGGGGCTAATCAAATGAGACCCTATAATTATAAAATGCATGAGGTTCATCAAGACTGGTATAGAACTTGGTTTTGCAGCTTTTTGTCGAGATACGAGTATATTAAACATAATTATGAAATTTAAGCCCCTATTCGTCGGCTCAGTTGTATGGGGGCTATTTGAAATAATGGACCGATGTTAACCATTTTCAATAGGCTTCGTCCCTGGAACAATAGAAGGTCATGTGCTACATTTCATTGAATTATCTTCGAAATTGCGAAATGTAGTTTGATTACAAGGTTTACAAGCACTATTCGGGGGTTCAGTTGTATGGGGGCTAGGTGAAATAACGGAGAAATCTTAAACATTTTATCTTCAAAATGCCGACCTGTAGTTTGATTACAAGGTTTACATGGACAGACGGACGGACTTGGCTAAATCGGCTCAGAAAATGTTTCTAATTAATTTAATTTTAAATAGTTTCTCCGATTCTAATGAAATTACAAATGCATATAAAACAAGTGTTGTTGACTTTAAGTTTTGAATTTGGACTTAATGAGCCAACCAGGAAGGTAGTTAGTAGTCCGCAAAGAAGAACACCTCGGGTATGTTAAATTTTTGAAACTATCCTATTTCTTCGTGTGTGTTCCGATCTCCATACAATGACATATATAGCTAGAGTCGTAGCTATACATTATCTCTTAGTAGTAGACGTTAGCATTTGAAAATTTCATTTTCAACATGTTTACCCACCTCACTCCACTTTTTTACTACAGCGGGTCCAAATATTTCCCGATTTTCTCTATTTTCTTTTATTGGACTAGTAATAAATGTATATATTAAACATCGAAAGAATTGTCCGATTTCAAATATTTTATTGTATTATAAAAATTATTATTTGTGCATCAGTCTAATGCTGCTGCGTAAGCATATGAGCTAAAATTTTTACCGGAACAATAAAGTAAAATGGAGCTTATAATGAACTTAAATCATAACATTGTTATCCACTAAATGACTTTTTAGCTGCAAGTCTCCAACTTTTGTGTACTATGTGTGTACAATAAAAATTATTTGGTTTAGTAACACATTGTTGGGCGAGGAAAAACAATAGACAGAAACTAAATGGGGAAAAAATAAAACAAAAACAAGTAAGAAGTTATAGTCGGGGCGCGGTCGACCATATGATACCCTACACCAATTGCGAATATTAAATGTGATTAATTTCAATAATGAAGCATTTCTGTTAAACTTATATAGGTTCCAAATAATGTCTGTTCGGTTGTATGCTGACTAGGAGAAATAAAAGACCGATTTCAATAATTTTCAACAGCCTTCGTCATTGGATCCAGAGAATAGTATGTGACCCATTTTAACAAATTATGTTCAAAATTGTGATCTGTTGCGTGCACACAAGGTTTACACGGTCACAAAGACGCACATAGTTTAATAAGGACAAATATTTTTGAGTGTTACAAACATCACCACATTGTGCCGACTTTTGGATAGATAGTATTATATTAGACGTAGTTAAAAGATAAAGGTCCGGATGTATGGGGCTAGGGCAGAAATTGAGCCGATCCTTATAAAATGTATTATTGGGAATTATCTATATACATATATAAAAATGAATGTGTGTTTGTTTGTATGTTTATATATTTGAGTGTTTATACGTTTTCTTCAGATTTTCACAGCATATTCCTCTATATCTGGCAATAGGCTCCTTTTTATTTCCGATCGTGGCGAAAAATTACAGTGTTATTTATAATTATATCAAACTTAGTTGTGCCAATTTTTGGGAAGATAGTAGTATATTTGTCGTAGTTATGAGCTAAAAGGCCAAAATAGGTAGGTCCGGTTGTATGGGGGCTAAGGCAAAACTTGGTCCGATCCTTATAAAATTTAATGTCGACATTTATGTTTATATAAAATCTATTTGTGGCAAACTTCATCGTAATACTAGTGTTTATAAATGAATTGTGGACATTCAAGTCATTTTCAGAAGGGGATTTTATATGAGGGATAGGGTCGAATAATGCCCGACCATTATAAAAATCGACAGTGTTATTTATAATTATATTAAACTTAGTTGTGCCTTGTGATTTTTGGAGAGATAGTAGTATATTTGACAAAGTTATGAGCTAAAAGGCCCAAATCGGAAGGTCCGGGTATATGGGGGCTAGGGCAAAACTTGGGCCGATCCCTGTAAAATTTATTGCTGGGAATAATGTCAATACAAAACTCATTTTTGCCAAATTTCATCGTGATACTAGTGTTTATAAGTGAATTGTGGACATTCAAGTCATTTTCTGAGGGGGACTTTGTATGGGGGCAAGGGTCAAATAATGTCCGATCTTTACGAAAATCACTAGAATTATTAAGACATATATAAAACTAAATTTTTCCAATTTTTGTATAGATAGTAGCTCATTTAACATAATTATGAGGTCAAAAGCCCTATTCGGGGGGTCCGGTTGTATGGGGGCTAGGTGAAATAATGGACCGATTTCAACCATTTTCAATAGCGTTTGTCCTTGGACCAAGAGAAGTGCATGTTCCAAATTTCATCAAATTATCTCAAAAATTGCGACCTGTAGAGTGCGCACAAGGTTTACATGGACACACAGACAGACAGACAGACAGACGGACGGACGGACAGACGGACATAGCTTAATCGACTCAGGAAGTGATTCTGAGCCGATTGGTATACTTTAAGGTGGGTGTAGGACCAATATTTTTGGGTGTTACAAACATCAGCACAAACGCATAATACCCTCCCCACTATAGTGGTGTAGGGTATAATAATGCTAAATTCCAAATGATTAGTTTTTGCTGTAAACCGCAAAAAAGGGAAAAATAAAAACTATAGAGAAAACTAGTATATAGGATGAAACTCATTATGCTTCATATAACCACAATTTTATTATTGTAGTTTAACCCAAAAAAAAAAAAAAACATATAGAAATTGTTTTTTTTTTCTTGCTAATAGTTTACAGAAATTACAACCTGCAGTTCGGGGTGTTTGTCTTGAATTTGAGAATTTTTAAGGTTAGACAATTGACTATGTTTAGGTCTTAGAAGAATGTTAATTGCTTTTTCCGAAAACTTCTTTTACAATTAGGGAATTTATTCCTACATAGATTAGTTCTGCTGGTTACAAATCATAAAGTCTATTGCGTCAATATTTGTTAATGAAAATTTTAATAACAATAATTATAATCATGTGAGGTATTCTTCAGCCAACTACCGATTTGTTTGTTTGTTCCTCCCTCCTAAAAACACTCACATAAGTATGTAAATTAACAAAATAATGAAAGTTATTTTGGTAACTAGTTTGTTTGTATTTCATTAACATACACATTCACAGATATTCACCCTAAAGTGAAAAAATAATAAAAAATTTATTGATCCTGCTTTAAAAAGTATTTTTCTAAGATCAACTTAAAACAACATGAAAAGTATAATTAACATCTATAACAAGTAATAGTGTTATATTCGGCTATGCCGAATCTTATATAACCACCATCAAACCGTATACCATAAAAGGAATAATCCGCTATAAACATCAGGGGCTTATGTCAATTATGGACCGAGCTCTTTCGAATTAACAAAACTTTTTTGCCCAATTTTTAAACCATGAACATATATGTATATATGGGCGGTAGGGTCAACTATGGATCAATTGTCGTAAAATTCTGTAGAAAGGTTTCATCGCTATTTTCGTATTTTTAAATAAGGAATCGTTTCTATAAAAGTTGCTTATGTCGAAATTCTTCGCTATACTAATATTTTTATTCCAGGTCTGAGCATTAAAGTAAAGGGGCCTTAAAGGAGGGGAAGGGCCAATTTTATGTCGAAATTCTTCGCTGTACTAATATTTTTATTCCAGGTCTGAGCATTAAAGTAAAGGGGCCTTAAAGGAGGGGGAAGGGCCAATTTTTGACCGATCCTCGTTAAAATTGGAAGATAGTTTTTGGCTCGAAAGGAACTTATTTGTGTCGAATTTCATCGGTATAATTGTATTTTTAAGCCATTTTAGAGTAATTTTCTGAAGGGGACCTTATATGGTCGGCTTGGTCAATTATGGACCGATCCTCATAAAATTTGGTATAAAGATTTTGGGTCATATGAAACTTATTTACGTCGAATTTTGTTGCTATATTCTTATATTTAAGTCAGCAAGGAGCGTTAAAGTCATTTTCGGAAGGGGACCTTATATGGGGGGTAGGGTCAATTATGAGCCGATTCTTATAAAATTTGGTACAAAGATTTTGGTTCATATAAAACTTATTTATGTCGAATTTCATCGCTATACTCGTATTTTGAGATCAGTAATAAGCTTTAAAGTCATTTTCGGAAGGAGGCCTTATATGGGGACTAGGGTAAATTATGGACTTATCCTCATAAAATTTTGTAGAAAGATTTTTGGTCATATGAAACTTATTGATGTCGAATTTCTTTGTTATATTCGTATATTTAAGTCAGTAATGAGCGTTAAAGTCATTGTCGGAAGTGGACCTTATATGGGGATGGGGGGTAGGGTCAATTATGAGCCGATCCTTATACAATTTGGTAGAATGATTTTGGGTCATATTAAACCTATTTATGTCGAATTTTGTTGCTATATTCTTATATTTAAGTCAGCAATGAGCGTTAAAGTCATTTTCGGAATGGGACCTCATATGGGGCGTAGGGTCAATTATGAGCCGATTCTTATAAAATTTGGAAAGATTTTGGTCCATATAAAACTTATTTATGTCGAATTTCAACGCTATACTTGTATTTTGAGATCAGTAATAAGCGTTAAAGTCATTTTCGGAAGGAGACCTTATACGGGGAGTAGGTTAAATTATGGACCGATCCTCATAAAATTGTAGAATGTAGAAAGGTTTTTGTAGAAAGATTTTTGGTCATATTAAACTTATTTATGTCGAATTTCTTGTTATATTCGTATATTTAAGTCAGTAATGAGCGTTAAAGTCATTGTCGGAAGGGGACTTTATATTGTAAAAGATTTTGGGTCATATGAAACCTATTTATGTCGAATTTCGTAGCTATATTCGTATATTTAAGTCAGTAATGAGCGTTAAAGTCATTTTCGGAAGTGGACCTTATATGGGGGATTATGAGCCGATCCTCATACAATTTGGTAGAATGATTTTGGTCCATACAAAACTTATTTAAGTCGAATTTCATGGCTATACTCGTATTTTGAGATCAGTAATAAGCGCTAAAGTCATTTTCGGAAGGAGACCTTATATGGGGAGTAGGGTCAATTATGAGCCGATTCTTATAAAATTTGTTAGGAAGATTTTTGGTAATGCTAAACTAATTTATGTCGTATTTAGTTTCTATATTCGGTATTTTATAACAGTTATGTCTGGTTACACTGTCTTCCGAGGGGGCATTTGTATGGGGGGTAGGTGAAAACAGCAGCCGAAACTGCAGCAATTGAAAACATTTGTGCAAAATTTCAGCTTCCTAGCTCTTACTGTTCAGTCTCTATCGTGCTTTCAACAGATAGACAGACGGACGGACATGGCTAGATCGTCTTAGATTTAATACGGACCCAGAATATATATACTTTTGTGGGTCTATAAACAATATTTCGATGCGTTGCAAACGGAATGATAAAATCAATATATCCTCCATCTTTTTTGTTGGTGGGTATAAAAATGCCTTATTAGTAATATTGACTTAATCTATATATTGTCAGAGTTCTTAAAGTAGGGTGCTCTCTCATAGTACTCAAACCGATTCATATTAGTGTTACTTGTTTATCTTTTTGTTAAGGTTACTTAGCTGGTTTACATACATGCATATGTGTTTGTTTTTGGTTTTTTTTGAGGTTTTGTTTGGATGTGGTTTTATTTAGGCATTTATCAAAATATTTCATATGTTGTTCCCTTTATGTTTTGAAAGCCAAACATTCAATATAAATTATAAACATTAAAATTGAGGTGGTTACTAAACACAGCCAACCAATATGTTAATGTGGTAGTTTTATATGAAGCTTACCCTGTAGTTTTAGTAACAAATCATTTGACTCTTTGAGAAGAACCTTTTGAAAGGTCAAGGCAAAGTTAAATGTTAAACTATGACGTCACTGCCCCTAGACAGACCCATGAAATTTGAATAGAAGTTTTTTAATAATTTTCAATTCAATTTTTTGTAGAGTTACATAAGTAACTTTGTTACAAGATCATTTTAAATACTTTGAAATCACTAGAACGGGACAGCTATACCGAACTGCAAGAATGTGATGTTTTTGTACTTTGTTTATTATAATTTCTATATAGCCTCTGTTAGTTTGTTGTAACCTAGTTATTAGAAAAAAATCTAATTTATTACGTATAAATAGTAATAATATAATTTTTGTTCGATAGACAATTTATTAGAGGATTTTCGACAAATATTATATTTATGGCAATTTATTTTAGTTAATAAATTTTCAAATATTATTTTCTATTTAAATAATTTTAGAAAAAGATTGTAGTTTGTATGGATTATTGAATATTATAAATTTCATCGCAAATTATAAATGTGGCAGAAATATGGTCAATTCTGTTGAAAAAGTAAAAAATTAAAACCTGTCACTGTTGACAGAAAACAGACGGAAAACATAACTTCCTCGAAATATTCCTTGATAATTAGAAATGTTAAATGTTGAAAATGGACAAAAATGTAAACAAAATCAACAGCTCATATAATTATAATAATTAACTGGGTGATGTAAATATTAGTGAAACAGAAGATTTCAGAAGTATAACAGAAGATCATTGAATTATCTTCAAAATTGCGACCAGTACTTTGATTACAAGGTTTACAAGCCCTTTTCGGGGGTTCAGTTGTATGGGGGCTAGGTGAAATAAAGGACCGATCATAACCATTTTCAATAGGCTTTGCCATTGAGATAATAGAAGATCACTTACCAAATTTAATTCAATTGTCTTCAAAAATGCGACCTCTAGTTTGAATACATGGACGGACAGACAGACAGACAGACACAGACAGACAGACAGACAGACAGACAGACAGACAGACAGACAGACAGACAGACGGATGGACGGACATAGCTAAATCGACTCAGAAAATGATTTTAAGCCGATTGGAATACTTTAAAGTGGGTATAGGACCAATATTATTGTGCGTTACAAACATCAGAACAAACCCAATATAACCTCTCGACTAAAGTGGTGTAGGGTATAAAAAGATCCAGCGTAAAACACAAGTCTTAAGTCGCAATCAAATAAAATTTACAAACAAAATGACAAAGGCGAAAATAAAGTACTTCTATATCAGATTAAAAGAAAGTCATTATTAGATTACTTCTAAGTAATGCAGATAGTAAGAAGTAGTCATTGAAAAGTAAGTGGTTATGTTAGTACAACCCATTATTGAGGTTTTGCTGGGATTGTGTACAATAAAAAAAAAACAAGGTGAAATAATGGATCAATTTCAAGAATCTTCATTCTTGGCCCAAAAGAGAAGAATGTGCCGAATTTCTTGAAAATTGCGACCTGTATCTTGACACAATCTATAATCTCCAGACGGGCGGACGGACATGGCTTAATCGACTATCTGTCTATCTGTATATCTCCCGGCCTGTCTGTCTTTCGTCCATCTATGTAAGCTTTGTAATTAAAGTACAGGTTGCAACTTTGAAGGCTGAAAAACGAACTCTATTAATAAATGGATTAAATTGGATTCTGCAGATATCCGGAGTCTTCTGAAATCTGATTTCAACATGCATACGGAGAGAGGGTCAGAAAATTATAATGTAGAAATTACAAACGGGATGAAATACTTATATATACACTTTTTAAGAAGTTGAAGGGTATCAAAAGAAAAAAGTGTCGCTACAGCAGAAACAATACAAGTACGAAAGTATTGTGTGTAATAGCCGACCTAATCGAAATTTCTCTTAGTTGTACACATTTTTATATTTTGTATGAAACATTTTCGTTTTTTTTGGGGGGGGGGGGGTGAATATTTCCCTTAACATCCCCCCACCCCGCGCCTGCTCCAGAATATATATGTTTTGATGTATTTTGATGGTGGATGTTAAAACTCATTTTTTGTAACGGAATTCAATAATATTTTTCACTGTGTTAAAAAAGCATAATTTCTCGTGAATAGGAAGGAGTGTGTGTAATATATACTAATATTTTTGTGTAAATAACAAATTGATTGCTTATGTGTGTCTGTGTAACAGGACATTTATAAATGTACAAACAACCAAGCAAATAATAACATATCTGAAAAAATTTTCGAACTTGAAAATATTATGATAAAAGTGTATAAATATTAGGGTGTTTTTCTTATATATATTTTTTTTTCTTATAAATAAAAATGTTTAATGTGTTTTAATATCATTAATTTAGTTTTAGGATATTACTTCCTGAATGAAAAACACTATTAACTGAACACATTATATTAAAAATTGCCAAGAACTAGTCAGCTCTTTTGTAAAGTTAAAGATCAATGTTGTGAATATTTTATAGTTTTATTTACATGATTTTAGATTTGACTGAAAATATTTTAACATCCTGAAAATCTCATACAATTCATAAAAATTACCACCTTAATTCATATGTATGTAGGTACTAAGTAATTGTAGCAGTAGTCATTTTTGGTAGTAATAATATGAAAAAAAAGAAAATCACTTCTTAATATTTTTATAATAATCAAAGTGTTCTGACATGAAAATGGTTTTTATGTACCATAAAAAATCCTTAGTTTGGTTGGAGTTCGAATAAATTTAATAAGTATATCATAGCATGGCAAGAGGGAATAATATATAACTAGTGGCGGCCGATCCGCGTTGCAGGTCAAAATTTAGGTATATAGATAGATAGATAGATAGATAGATAGATAGGATTCGAATAGATAGATAGATAGATAGAGATAGATAGATAGATAGA